>NC_064628.1:679994275-680297305 GCF_023864275.1 Schistocerca cancellata
GTCAACTTCGCTCCAGAGCCCCATTATCCAACATCGCTAAGTTCTGGAATTTCGGCAGCTGAGGAGCAATAGGCTCATACTCCTCCGCAGTCATTCAGACACCTCGCTGAAGTGTCCCCAGAAATATTAAAAAAGGTAGGAAGATTTTTCTGTTTAGCAAAAGTGACAAAAAGCAGATTTGAGAGTACTTGACGGCCCAACACAAAAGTTTTGTCTCAAGTACAGATAGAGTTGAGCATCAGTGGACAAAGTTCAAAACCATCGTACAATATGCATTAGATGAGTATGTGCCAAGAAAGATCGTAAGAGATGGAAGAGAGCCACCGTGGTACAACAACCGAGTTAGAAAACTGTTGCGGAGGTAAAGGGAACTTCACAGCAAACATAAACATAGCCAAACCCTTGCAGACAAACAAAAATTACACGAAGCGAAATGTAGTGTGAGGAGGGCTGTGCGAGAAGCGTTCAATGAATTCGAAAGTAAAATTCTATGTACTGACTTGGCAGAAAAACCTAAGAAATTTTGATCTTTTGTCAAAGCGGTAGGTGGATCAAAACAAAATGTCCAGACACTCTGTGACCAAAATGGTACTCAACAGAGGATGAGAGACTATGCGAGAAGCGTTCAATGAATTCGAAAGTAAAATTCTATGTACTGACTTGGCAGAAAATCCTAAGAAATTTTGATCTTTTGTCAAAGCGGTAGGTGGATCAAAACAAAATGTCCAGGCACTCTGTGACCAAAATGGTACTGTAACATCTACTACGGCTTCTGACATCAAATGTAACAGTTGTGTTTACTAAATGTGACACTTCTGTCACTCAATGTAACTGTGTTTTCTCTTTTGATGCTGTCAATTGTCAGGATGAGCATTCTCAAGCATTCTGTCTGGGTGAAAATATTAAATAAATAAACTTTTCTCTCTTACAAAATGTGGGCAGGGTGGGTTCTTCCTTGGCTCGGGTATGAGGTCGAATGAAACATCATTTTTACATAAGATAACTTTTATTGAAAGTTTCGTACAGCTGTTATCTTACTGGACGTTCTGGTTCGGAGAGCGGCAGCCGTGTCGTTTGCGTAGCCTTCTGCTGCGGCAGCGGCGGCGGCGGCGGCGTCTGATTACGCGTAGCGGTGTGTATCTCGTGTCGCCGTCTCGCCCAGCTGACCGGAGACGCGCAGCGCGAGGTGGCCTGTTTAATTATTGCGAGCGACGTCGTGCATCGGGTGGTGATACCTTGAATGTGGCGTCCCAGTGTTTCCCTTCTCTAAGCGGCCGCGTGTGTTGTGCGTCGTCCAGCAGAGCGGCGCGGCGGGGGAAGGCCAGTGTCCCGGACTCGAACCACGGACTCCCGCTTGCCAGTCTTCGGCTGTCAGGTCTTTATCCCAGCTCACAGGTGACTGCTGAAGTGAGGCCGTCTCCTTCCCGTCCTCACGAGTCACCCGGGTATGTAAAATCAGACTTCAAAATACCTTTTAACTTCTTCTTCTGGCACTGAGGCTGCTGCTTGCTATTCTATTACAGCGGCGGACTTGGTGCGTCTGTGCATGATGTAGTCTCTTCTTGCATGACGGTCTTCAGCACCGAAACTAACTTAAAACAACTGCTACGCTTCTTCTTCGTCTTCTTCGTCGCTCGTCTCCGTCTTCGTCTCCGTCTTCGCCTTCGTCTTCCTCTCGTCTTCATCTGTCGGGCCCACTGCGTCTCGCGTATTTATTCACTTCAGTTTACTGGAGGTGAACGACTTCACGGCCATTGCCTCTTCTGTCACGTTGAAAAGATTCTCGAAGATTCTTCTTAACGTCGGTCATTGGCTCTTGGAATGTAGGCGAGGGCCTTTGCTCACATACGACAACTGAGAAACACGTGAGCCGGTCATTGCCTCTTCTGTCACGTTGAAAAGCTTCTCGAAGAATCTTCTTAACGTCGGTCATTGGCTCTTGGGATGTAGGCGAGGGCCTTTGCTCACATGCGACCACTGAGAAACACGTGAGCCGGTCGGGCGATGCCCTGACGGCTGAATCGACAGCGCCCGCTTATGTGGAACTTGCTGACTTCACGGTCATTGTCTCTGCTGTTCGGCCCGCTGTGTGCCAGTATGTAACTCTCCAAACTAAACCAAGTTTTCCATTTATATTCTAATTTCTAGTTCACTTTGATTTCACTAATTTATTTACTTAAGTACCACTCAACAGTACTCAACAGAGGATGAGAGACTAAAGGCCGAAGTACTAAATGTCTTTTAGATAAACTCCAGCGGAAGACTCTAAAAGAGAGACGCTCAGTAGCTCGGTACGGGCTTTTGTTGAAGTTTCGAGAACATACCTTCGCCGAGGATGAAGCAGTATATTGTTCCCTCCTACGTATATATCGCGAAGATACCATGAGGATTAAATCAGATTAGAGCCCACACAGAGGCATACCGACAATCTTTCTTTCCACGAACAATACGAGACTGGAATAGAAGAAAGAACCGATAGAGGTACTCAAGATACCCTCCGCCACACACCGTCAGGTGGCTTGCGGAGTATGGATATAGATGTAGATGTAGAGTTGAAGGTGTCATAAAAGCTGAGGTGGACCTCCCCACTAACAAACGTCCGCTGTCAGTTGTCTGGATACTTCTGATCTGTTGGTTTAAAAATAATTGCAGCATGAAGGTGACACTGTAGCTGTCTTAGAATTTCATCCCGACGCTTAGCCTCACGTCGTAGGAAGCAAAAGGGAAGCCATTAACGAAGTTGCAGCGGCTTTCAAACAACGTACTTTGGTAAAGTCTGTTATTTTGGCCATTAATTTGTTGCATCTTTCGAAGTGGAACACGCCACTGGTCAACGATCAAATGCAGTACAAGCCGCTCAATGATTTATACACTACGACCGAAGAGGACCGCTTTTGAATGAATTGTCGCTTTCGCATTTCGTGATTTACAGGGAACCGTCCTGTATCTAGACCCCAATAGCGTCAAACGTCTCTTTTTACGAAGTATCACGCTCAGGACACCTGTTACGCGACGACTCTCCTTTAACCGTCCACTGATGTCTGGACTGGAATGACGTCACGTTAGTGAGTAATGAAGAAACGTCAACTGGCAGTGTATGGTGCTTTATAACGAATTCCGCTTATGTTAAGGTGCAAGTGATTAAAAAATACATTGAAAAGTTACGATAAAATTCCTATGAAAGCAACAGCTTATAGTCTGAGGGCTACCGAGACGTTCGGAGAAATTAAAATAACTGATTAGCCAATTTATACCATGTAGTCGCTAGCTTCCAACATCAACTGCAAGTAGTTCCCTCGTAACCCCTGTAACTTCATACCAAAAATGTCGTTAAGTTGAGGAACAAAGTCTTGAGTTGCAGTTCACCAAATTGATGTCTAGTTTCTACGACGAAAAAAATTAACAAACGCTTACTGAAATATATACGACATATGACGTCATACACGTAACTCGCGATTCATTCGGAAGGAAAAAAATTATTGAGGAGAGACGAAGCATAGAAAGGTAGGAGTCTTCCGTTCCTCATCGAGACCCTAGAGCAATTGGATAAGGACGGGAAAATAACTCGCCCGTGACTTTGTTGTGGGAGTCAACCGGGCATCCACTTGGAGCGATTTTGAGAAGGTACGGAGGACACGAAGTATGTGTCAGGATGATTAGGAGATAATGTGACGCCCATTCTCTCAACTATGTGTCCACTGTCTTCACTACTGTCCCCCCTTAGTTCGGTGGAAGAAGAGAAGTAACAGAATGAATAACGTACAATGCCCACATGTCTGTATCAGGTTATGATCCAGATGGACCAAAGGCAACATTTACTCCATAATAAAGTACACCCTGTTTATGTGCAAAATGAAATACAAACTGATTCCAGATCTAGTCAGCCACGAATTTTATTCCATTCTTGGAGAGGAGACGGAGAGCAGTAATAGGAGAAAGTGGAGTTTAGCTGAATCGATAATTTCACTTGAGAAAAATGTAGAATGGAGATCGAAACTTCCTGGTAATTTAAGGACGTGGGTTTCGCTCTTTACTTTCTCTATTTTTCGTACGTTGGATAAAATTCTACAAACACAAATAACGTTCATCTACTGTGACATACTACAAGATACTGTACAATAAAACTGCGTTCCATCTGTACCTACTTTTGCTCTATAGTTTTTATTTGGACGCTTCTGAAAAACACAGTTTTCAAAATTTGAGCTATGAAGCAACCTGTCGATTAAACACTCGAAGATGTTGCTCCATCCTGTCCCAATTTGGAATTTTTTGACACGGTTTTTGTATCTCCTTTCCCCTGGAACAGTTCACTTTCTGGCACTAACGTTTACAGGCGTCCCACAATTCTCACAACTATTTGTGCCATTACTGTTCATTTCAACAATGTAATTTATAGTCCTTTGGTTGGTTTGCAACCCTGTAGTGTAGAAAATTCTGGCGTACTCTCTGATGATCTTTCACGTGGCCTGTGTGGTTCTTTCGTACAAATCCCTGACAGTGTTAGTGTGCCTTTTTTAATAACCATATTCGTAATTATATTCGTCGCCACATTCCAAATACTTGAACATTTTTGACTTCCGTTTGCACACTGCATCGTGCCGAACATATGAATCCGCATACTTCAATAAATGGCATAATTTCTCCTTTTACGTAATATCATTTCTTCGAATTGTCTTCCAAGGTCAGTGCAATCCTGTTTTCAAGTTCTTCGTTTTCTTCTGTTTTCATTCCTGCTTCCCTACTCATTATGTGAGCAGTCATGTTGTCACTTTTCTCTCCCACTATTACCCATCCACAAATACGCGAACAGAAGTTACGCTATTACCAGCGTAAGACTTAAACTTCATGAAACCCTTATTATTTCAGCTACTCGGAATTTGTATGACCCTGTTGTGTTGTAGACGTTAAGTGGAAGATATTCATTCTTTAAGACAAGGTAACTGGATTTTCTCATGTTCCCAAACTCTCTGACGGAAGTTACGTGACTGATTTCATAGTTTTATCGATCCGTTAGGTACTGCATTTTTCATGCAGATGTCACATCCGAGAGTTAGTTCGAATTATTAATGAACAAATAATCTACAAAGGCAAAGCCAAAAAACTGTATATGTGGTTTTTAAAATTTTTCCGAAATGTAAAAAATTATTATACCAGTTTCCAATCGTGTTATGAGCTTAATTTTTCGCAGAATATTTCGAGGACAGCCTTAGCCGTAGTCTACTGAGGCGATGTCTGTAATGTCTGCGTTCCGTAACGTCAACGAAAGTAGCACTTAGAGTAGCATTCTGAGGTAAATCTTTCAAAATTACACAAAAAGTAATTAAGTACTCCGTTCATTAAAAACCCGCCGCTCCATCTTTTAAACAAAGTCAGTCTGCCTCTCTTCATATCACACAATTCGAATTGTTTATTGAAGTTATAGGTACTTAATTTTTTATTTGCTTTCATTTATGTACACAAGGCATCTGTAGGCTTAGTACTGGCCAGTACTACACAGATAGAACAGCTAAGTCGAGTCGAGTCCAGGCAGAGAGCTCTTCAGGAATCGACGTTCGCAGCCTCTGAACACCACAAATAGACAGTCCTTGCAGCATAGTGCGGAAAGTGAAACCGAGAAACCCGTTGTATATTCGGAAACCTGTCTTTCATCTTCGGCAAAGTATTGCTTACTGTTTTCATTCGCTACACCACCGAGCACCTTACCGAAGATGTTGTAAGCGGGAAGTAACTACGGCAGCGAGGTTAAAAATCTCGTTCACGCTTTCTGACTAAGTTTTCCGTTCCTGTTTATGCATATGGGCAAGAGCCAAGCTGGTTCTTCGATAAAGGCACTGCCTATTACTTTCCCTCCCCTATTCTAATTGATATAATGCTCCGTTTTCACTTATCTCGAATGTCGGTAAATGATAAACTCTAACAATAGCATCTGGATCATTTAAGTCGCGGAAAACGGATTTGTTGCTGAAAGAGATCAGTGTGGTCTCAAAATACTAACAATGTTTGGCATTAGAGAAAAGTGGTTTGAAGTGCAAAGTTAGATTCACTGTTGCTGGCTGATTACTTCGCTGGAAGAATAGCAAACAGCCAGGCGTCTAAACATGACATTAAACTTCTCCGAACGTCTCTGTACCCCTTCCCAAATTAGAAGTGTTGCGGACCACGCACCTGCATGATGCCCATGACACTGAAGCAGACAGTAAAGTCTGTTGTGTCGCCGGCTGCCGTGAAGATGGTTTTCGAATGGAAGGAGATGATGCTGACGCCAGTCAGCTGCTGAGCGAACATCAGGCCCAGCCCCATCATCAGTGCTCTCCTTGTCGATTTTTTCCCCATCTTCTCCTTGATACTGTCCTTATGTCGCCGCGAGTCAGCAATCAACTGCGGACGGAAGAAACCAAGCTTACTGTCAAGTGAGGAACCCGTTCAGTAAACAAGAAGTGCAGCTACACTTTTTGATCAGAAGTATGAATTCACAACTGGAGTAGAATACTGACACAGCTATACCGCCGACTGTTAGTGTTTACAGTTGTAAGGCAGCGCTGGATACTAGAGGGTGTACGAAAAGTTCATGTGCCCTTCTTTATTTTCTGAGAGGGGCATTCGGAAATGATTTACAATTAGTTTCTTGTACCTTATTTATTAACGAACATGATTCAGTGTACTTGGGATCTCTCGAAATTCTGCCTGCGCACGTCAACACACCGCTGCCACCTTCCTGGCAACTTCAGTTATTGCGTGACGGAACGATTATTCGGAGGTACTATGCACGCTCTCATGGACAGCTGCCTGCAATTATTGATTCTTCTTGAATCTTTTATTTCGCAGTGCGTCCTTCATGTAATAGAACAAATCATAATCAGATGAGGCGAGATCCGGTCAGGCAGCAGTAGCCGACCGAGACAGACGCAGCAACAGGGAAATAACCAATACTGTGTAATTTACGAGTTCCTAACAGGAGCGAATGTTATTGTATCATCTGTGTGCTTTAATAGTGTAGTTTCTTGGGTTTCTGCGTGTAAATTTAATATCTAATAGCCACAGTTGTGGCGTTTTCGTCTGCGTCGGAAAGTAAACCGATTTTGTGACATATTACAAGTTCCTAATCAGGGGCAAATTATTTAGTTTCACCTGAGTGCTTCGGTAGTTAGGTTTTCGAATATCTGCGTATTACTAGACACAGTTCGTGCGTTTCCATCCGGGTCTAGAGTAGAGTTGCGCAGCACGTGACGATAGTCCGTTTATCTGCATAGTTTAGTTTTCCACGGTCTTTAGTATGGACAGGGACTGCCATTGTTGTGTGCGGATGCGATCCGAGTTGGTGACACTTCGCTCCCAGCTTCAGGCTGTGATGGATTCGGTTACACAGCTTGAGGCTGCAGTGGATGGGCACCACTGTTGTGGACCGGCCGTGGGGATCCGACAGACGTCCAGCGCGTTAGAGTCCTCCGATCGGTACTCATCGATGGCCAACCCAGTTGCTGCTCGCACTGAGGCTGACCCTTCACCTGTGGGAGAGTGGGAGGTCGCCCCGGGGCGAAGCAGGCGGCGAAAGACTTCCCAGGGGGCCGCACGTAAGGTCTCTCCGGTTTGTCTGACAAACAGGTCTGTGGCTGACACTGTCGCTGAGCCAGATGCTGTCGCTTGCCCTGTTTCAGAGGAAGCCACTCAGCCTGCAAGATCCGGTCAATCGCAGAGGGTGTGATTATTGGTAGCTGGGAGCTCCAATGTTAGGCGCGTTATGGGGCCCCTTAGGGACTTGGCCTACAAGGAGGGAAAGAAATTCAATGTGCACTCCGTGTGCATACCGGGTGGAGTCATTCCAGATGACGAAAGGGTCCTCCGGGATGACACGAAGAGCACAGGGTGCAGCCAACTGCAGGTAGTTGCTCACGTCGGTACCAATGATGTGTGTCATTTTGGATCAGAAGAGATTCTCTCTGGTTTCGAGCAGCTAACAGAAGTGGTAAAGGCTGCCAGTCTTGCTTGCAAGATGAAAGCAGAGCTGACCATTTGCAGCATAGTAGACAGGACCGATCGCGGACTCTGGTACAGAGGCTCAGACGGTTCTGCGACCCTGTAGGCTGCAAATTCCTCGACTTGCGCGAAAGGGTGGTTGGGTTTCTGGTTCCGCTGAGTAGGTCAGGTGTCCACTATACGCAGCAAGCGGCTACACGGGTAGCTGGGGCTGTATGGAGTGAACTGGGCAGTTTTTTACGTTAGAGGGTCTCGGGAAAACACAAGAAGGGCTTCAGTCACAAAGGGTGCAGGCTGAACACAGGAAGAGGCTGAACACAGGAAGAGGCTGAACACAGGAAGAAAATAGATACAGGAACCATTGGTATAACAGTTGTAAATTGTCATAGCTGTGTTGGGAAAGTACCAGAGCTCCATGCACTAATAGAAAGCACTGATGCTCAAATCGTTATAGGCACTAAAATCTGGCTAAAGCCGGGTATAAGATCAGCCGAAATTTTTGCGAAGAACCTAACGGTGTTCCGAAAGGGTAGGCTAAACACGGTTGTCACCAAATTGAAGTACAAACTTCCTGTGAGTTCTTATGGACAGAGGTCATTGTTGGCAACCGGAATAAAATAATAATTTGATCCTTTTACCGAACTCCCAATTCAAATGATACAGTTGCTGAAAGGTTCAAAGAAAACTTGAATTTGATTTCAAACACATACCCGACTCATACGATAATCGTTGGTGGTGACTTTAATTTAGCCTCGATATGTTGGCAAAAATACATGTTTAATTCCGGAGGTACGCATGAAATATCATCCGAAATTGTGCTAAACGCTTTCTCTGAAAATTATTTCGAGCAGTTAGTTCATGAGCCCATGCGAATAGCAAACGGTTGTGAAAACGCACTTGGCCTCTTAGCAAGAAATAATCCTGAGTTAATAACTAGGATCAAAACCGATTCAGGGATTAGTGAACACAGAGATAGTATCGGCAGCAACTGAGAGATTTATACCAAATAAATTAACAAACGACGGTGATGATCCCCCTTGGTGCACAAAACTGGTTAGAACACTGTTGCAGAAACAACGAAACAAACATGCCAAATTTAAACAGACGCAAAATCCCCAAGACTGGCGATCTTTTACAGAAGCTCGAAATTTAGCGAGGACTTCAATGCGAGATGCTTATAACAGTTTCCACATCAAAACTTTGTCTCGAAACCTGGCAGAAAATCCAAAGAGATTCTTGTCGTATGTGAAGTATTTTAGCGGAAAGAACCAATCAATGCCTTCTCTGCACGATAGCAATGGAGATACTATCGAAGACAGTGCTGCCAAAGTAGAGTTACTAAACACAACCTTCCGAAATGCCTTCACAAAAGAAGACGAAGTAAATATTCCAGAATTCGAATCGTGAACAGCTGCCATCATGAGTAACGTAGAAGTAAATATCTTCAGAGTAGTGAGGCAACTTAAATCACTTAATAAAAGCAAGTCTTCTTTCCAGACTGTATACCAATTAGGTTCCTTTCGGAGTATGCTGATGCAGTAGCCCCATACTTAACAATGGTATACAACCGTTCGCTCGACGAAAGATCCGTACCCAAAGACTGGAAAGTTGCACAGGTCACACCAATACCCAAAAAGAGAAGTAGGAATAATCCACTAAATTACAGGCCCATATCGTTATCGTCGATATGCAACAGGATTCTAGAACATATATTGTGTTCGAACATTATGAATTACCTCGAAGAAAACGGTCTATTGACACACAGTCAACATGGGTTTAGAAAGCATCGTTCCTGTGAAACACAACTTTATTCAGATGAAGTGTTGAGTGCTATTGACAAGGGATTTCAGATTGATTCCGTATTTCTGGATTTCCAGAAGGCTTTTGACACTGTACCACACAAGCGGCTCGTAGTCAAATTGCGTGCTTATGGAATATCGTCTCAGTTATGTGACTGGATTTGTGATTTCCTGTCAGAGTGGTCACAGTTCGTAGTAATTGACGGAAAGTCATCGAGTAAAACAGAAGTGATTTCTGGCGTTCCCCAAGGTAGTGTTACAGGTCCTTTGCTGATCCTTATCTGTATAAACGATTTTGGAGACAATCTGAGCAGCCGTCTTCGGTTGTTTGCAGATGCCGTCGGTTATCGACTAATAAAATCATCAGAAGATCAAAAAAACTGCAAACGATTTAAAAAAGATATCTGAATGGTGCGAAAAGTGGCAGTTGATTCTAAATAACGAAAAGTGTGAGGTCATCCACATGAGTGCTAAAAGGAACTCGTTAAACTTAGGTTACACGATAAATCAGTCTAAACTAAAAGCCGTAAATTCAACTAAATATCTAGGTATTACAATTACGAACAATTTAAATTGGAAGGAACACATAGAAAATGTTGTGGGGCAGGCTAACCAAAGTGCGTTTTATTGGCAGGACACTTAGAAAATGTAACAAACCTACTAAAGAGATTGCCTACACTACGCTTGCCCGTCCTCTTTTAGAATACTGCTGCGCGGTGAAGGATTCTTACTAGATAGGAATGACGGAGTACATCGAAAAAGTTCAAAGAAAGGCAGCACGTTTTGTATTATCGCGAAATATGGAAGAGAGTGTCACAGAAATGATACAGGATTTGGGCTGGAAATCATTAAAAGAAAGGAGTTTTTCGCTGCGACGGAATCTTCTCACGAAATTCCAATCCGCAACCTACTCCTCCGAATGCGAAAATATTTTGTTGTCACCGACCTACACAGGGATGAACGTTCACCACGATAAAATAAGGCAAATCAGAGCTCGTACAGAAAGATATAGGTGTTCATTCTTTCCACGCGATATACGAGATTGTAATAGTAGAGAATTGTGAAGGTGTTTCGATGAACCCTCTGCAGGCACTTGAATGTGATTTTCAGAGTATCCATGTAGATGCAGATGTAGAATGTGGTGGATGTGACACAACAACGAACCCGGTTACGTTAGCTTCGCAATCGTGGCACTGCTGGTGTACTGCTGTGCATTGTCGTGCTGGAAGAGTTCTCACTTCGAGCACTTTTCCTGCCTACTTTGCTGAATCCTGCATATAAGCCGTGTAAGAGTGTCACAGCACACCCTGCTGTTAACAGTTGTTCTCTGTGGAAGCCAGTCCATTAGAGCATGCCACAAGTGTACGAAAAGAAGGAGATTATTTGCTTGCCTGTAGATACAGTTATCCCTATCCCTTTTTAATAGGCTTCTCGATACAGACAATAATATGGCATTTAAAAGAAATAAGTCTTTTCTGGTGTCTCAGTACTGAAGTACTGACTATTAATAACCGAGTGCGTGTAAGACGCTCTGGGGGTGAACGTAATCCCAAGAATAAATCATCTAGCTTCAGACCACATCACAGTATTCTGTGATACTCTGGGGCACTACTAATAATCATGTGCGACTTTGGCTGTTCAGAACTGTGGGTGCCACCTGCAACGTCAGCTACACTGAGCTGCAAATGAAACCCTTTCTGGAGTTTTATTCCCGTAGGACAACGCTCTTTCTCAGTTTGCAAGATGGTTCAGAGAGTTTTTAATCTGCTATGTATCCTCTTCGCTGCAGAATGAACATTATTGTGCCACTTTGTCGTGCTTTAAAAATAGTTTTCCAGTCTCTGACGAGCCCAATTTTTGTCTAGGTATCTGGCATATGTGGTCGTCCGAGAGGTCGTCTTCTAGTAAGAAGCTTTTCTGCCAGTCTCATGAGAATCCTGTTAAGTGGCTGACTGAAGACATTCCTTATCTATTTGAAACCAGCCGTGGTGGCCGAGCGATTCTAGGCGCTTCAGTCTAGAACCGCGCGACAGCTACGGTCGCAGGTTCGAATCCTGCCTCGGGCATGGACATATGTGATGTCCTTATGTTAGTTAGGTTTAAGTAGTTCAAGTTCTAGGGGACTGATGACCTCAGATGTTAAGTCCCACAGTGCTCAGAGCCATTTGAACCAATTTTTAACCTTATCTGTTTCAATCCCTTGGCTTTGATTTGAGTTTCTATACCTGATTCCTATTATAAGTTATAGAGTTCTTTGATATGCAATATTCAGCAGTCATTATTAGTACTCTCATTAATTCAAATATTTTTTCTTATTATTTTATATTTACAAAACATCGATTTGTTTTATTTTTGTTTTTGAGAAAGTAAAGGTGTCAGGTTGATTGTTAAAACTATTACAGGAAACGACTTATTTACGAGCTCTTTAGAAAGAAATTTGCTTTTGAAAAGTAGTAAAAATGGAAATGCCGTATGGCTAGGGCCTCCCGTCGGGTAGACCGTTCGCTTTGTGCAAGTCTTTCGAGTCTTGCATGTTGATGGGGATGAAATGATGATGAGAAGGACAACACAACACCCGGTCCCTGAGGGGAGAAAATCTCCGACACATCTGGGAATCGAACCCGGGACGCCGGCCGTGGTGGCCAAGCGGTTCTAGGCGCTTCAGTCCGGAACCGCGCAACTGCTACGGTCGCAGGTTCGAATCCTTCCTTGGGCATGGATGTGTGTGATGTCCGTAGGTTAGTTAGGTTTAAGTAGTTCTAAGTTCTAGGGGACTGATGACCTCAGATGTTAAGTCCCATAGTGCTCAGAGACATTTGAACCATTTTTGAACCAGGGACGCTAGGTATGACATTCCGTCGCGCTGACCACTAAGCTACTAGGGGCGGACTTGAAAAGTGGTGAAAGACCATAGGCAGTTATCCATTTGAATTCTTGATTCCATTAAATCTTTTAAGGTATTCTCAGAGGTTAGCAGCATTATTATTTTCATTAATATTAACTGCATTTGTCGTCGGTGCTTGGCGGAACATGATAATAACATTAAATAGGAAAATATTTCCTAAAGTTCTGCAAAATAGTATTTATTTGGTCATGAACCGGCTTTCGGCTTCTGTTTCGTATTCTGAACCAGCCTTTCAAACTGTACAACAGACCATTAAACATATCGCATCAAGAATTTTATATAGCTGTGCTAGTGATTGATAACATACTACGAAAATACAAACGCGTGAAATTACATCACATCTGTACGCTGGCCAACAACAGTTAGTCCATAACTACCAAGCCTGGTGCTGTATTTCGCAACTACAGAGTTGCATCTTATAATATTATCAGCATATCAAAATTTTTATGGAATAGTAAAGACAAATTAAACCCTTGTCACAGTTTGGTGTGTATAAAATCACGTGCACGCAATGTGAAATAGTATAAATTGGTAGTCAGGCACCGCTTTGGTATTTAGATTATCTGAACATGAGAGAAGTTGGTGATTAGAGAAGAAAGATTCGACGTTTGCTGATCGCTGTTTAGCAGAAAATCATTAATACGATGTAGAACATAAAATTTTACATGAAGGGCTTATTTCAATAGTGGTACAAGTCCATTACCTCTACTTTTCTCCCTATAATGCTTCTGTAATTAATGATCCAAACAAGCAGAAAGAAAGGTTCATCTCTAGCAAGAAGCCATATGCTTGGATATTTCTGATATCTCAACTGCAGATTTTTCAGCGCTGATTTAACTTTAGGACTCTGTATTTCACAATGAACAAAAATGGACTTGTACCACTATTGAAATAAGCCCTTCACATTCTGTCGAAAAAATCAGAGAGATGACCCTACTGGAAACAATGGAAATCAACAAATACATGACACAGAATGCCAGCGTAGTATTAAATGATCAGACCCAATTTCCATTATCCCCCTTGTTGCATTAAGTTTTCATTACTAATACCAGATTAAAATAGCAAATTCATTTTATCAGTTGTTAAATGTATCAAAAATGGTTCAAATGGCTCTGAGCACTATGGGACTTAACTTCTGAGGTCATCAGTCCCCTAGAACTTAGAACTAATTAAACCTAACTAACCTAAGGACATCGCACACATCCATGCCCGAGGCAGGATTCGAACCTGCGACTGTAGCGGTCGCGCGGTTCCAGACTGTAGCGCCTAGAACCGCTCGGCCGCTCAGGCCGGCATTAAATGTATCTCCGCGTAAAAACTTTGTTTATCCTCTTTTTTAGTTAATGTAATTATTTCTATGTGAAAAATTTAATGTTTTCTTTGACTTTACCGGCTGACGTGCGTTTTTGAACTTCTTCTTCGGGCCGGCCGCGGTGGCCGTGCGATTCTGGCGCTGCAGTCCGGAACCGCGGGACTGCTACGGTCGCAGGTTCGAAGCCTGCCTCGGGCATGGGTGTGTGTGATGTCCTTAGGTTAGTTCGGTTTAAGTAGTTCTAAGTTCTAGGGGACTTATGACCTAAGATGTTGAGTCCCATAGTGCTCAGAGCCATTTGAACCATTTGAGCCTTCTTCTTCGGGGATAGGTGGTGGTGATGATGATGTTTGGGTTGTGGGGCGCTCAACTGCGTGGTTATCAGCGCCCGTACAATTTCGCAACCTTTGCTCAGTCCAATTTCGCCACTTTCCTGGATGATGATGAAATGATGAGGACAACACAAATACCCAGTCATCTCGAGGCAGGTGAAAATCCCTGACCCCGCCGGGAATCGAACCCGGGACCCCGTGCTCGGGAAGCGAGAACGCTACCGCGAGACCACGAGCGGCGGACGGGGGGATAGGTGGTGTGGCGTCACTCAGTGGACTGCCGGTTCGAAAGGGATGAACCGAATCCCGCACAGGTGGGCCTTCGTTACTCTTTATGGTAGTCGATCACTTGGAAGAGAACGCAGCATATCAATCTCAATGGAGAGAAGTCTTCCGAAGTAAAAGTGATTTCAGGTGTGCCGCAGGGAAGTGTCGTAGGACCGTTGCTATTCACAATATACATAAATGACCTTGTGGATAACATCGGAAATTCTCTGAGGCTTTTTGCGGATGGTGCTGTGGTATATCGAGAGGTTGCAACAAAGGAAAATTGTACTGAAATGCAGGAGGATCTGCAGCGAATTGACGCATGGTGCAGGGAATGGCAATTGAATCTCAATGTAGACAAGTGTAATGTGCTTCAAATACATAGAAAGAAAGATCCCTTATCATTTAGCTACAATATAGCAGGTGAGCAACTGGAAGCAGTTAATTCCATAAATTATCTGGGAGTAGGCATTAGGAGTGATTTAAAATGGAATGATCATATAAAGTTGATCGTCGGTAAAGCAGATGCCAGACTGAGATTCACTGGCAGAATCCTAAGGAAATGCAATCCGAAAACAAAGGAAGTAGGTTACAGTACACTTGTTCGCACACTTGTTGAATACTGCTCACCAGTGTGGGATCCGTACCAGATAGGGTTGATAGAAGAGATAGAGAAAATCCAACGGAGAGCAGCGCCTTTCGTTACAGGATCATTTGGTAATCGCGAAAGCGTTACGGAGATGATAGATAAACTCCAGTGGAAGACTCTGCAAGAGAGACGCTCAATAGCTCGGTACGGGCTTTTGTTGAGGTTTCGAGAATATACCTTCACCGAGGAGTCAAGCAGTATATTGCTTCCTTCTACGTATATCTAGCGAAGAGACCATGAGGATAAAATCAGAGAGATTAGAGCCCACACAGAAGCATACCGACAATCTTTCTTTCCACGAACAATACGAGACTGGAATAGAAGGGAGAACGGATACAGGTACTCAAGGTACCCCCCGCCACACACCGTCATGTGGCTTGCGGAGTATGGATGTAGATGTAGATGGTCTTTTAGGCGGCGAGAACCCAGTGAGCACATTCCTTTGAGTACCCCAACTGGTGGACGAATGTGTCAGCACCACCAACAGAGACGTCCTGTTTAGCAGCGAGGTGTTTGATTCTGATCCGTCGATCTTTTCGAAGAGAATGTCGGAACGTTCCAACACTGCAGGAGTCGCAGGTCTGTGCGGTTGGCCGGCACGTGGGAGATCGGACAGGTCTGCACGACCTTGTTGCTATTATGACAGACGCCTCGCTCAACGACTCACCGTGCTTTTGCTCACTGCCAGTTCTCCGTAGACACTCTGCAAGCGACTAAGAGTACCTGCAATGCTCTGGTTTTCTTCCAAAAGAAACCCAATGACAGCTCTCTGCTTGGAAGGCACTTCCTTTACAGACGCCATGTCTACGTATAGCGCCGCCACGTATCAGGACTTCAGTAAATTATAGGATCTGAAGTGGGAATATTCCACGATGCCACACAACACCTTTTCAATAAAAATTGTCCGAAGAAAGAGGTGTTGTGTTATTTATTGAACGGCTCTCGTATGTATACAGATCCAAACATGAGGAAGATCACCTGAACGCACACAATATTACTCTCTTTCTTTAACACATTGGCTGCCACGTGAGCCAATGGTGGCTCACAGATACACGGGTTGTGACGCCAAGTGAGCCATAACTGGCTCACATGCAGAGTTGTATTTAGAGGCCTCGTGAGCCTCATAGAGCGAAAAAAAATGGCTCTGACCTCTACTGGACGTAACATCTCAGGTCATCAGTCCCCAGGAACTTAGAACTACTCAAACCTAACTAACCTAAGGACATCACACGCATCCATGCCCGAGGCAGGATTCGAACCTGCGACCGTAGCAGTCGCGCGTTTCCAGACTGAAGGACCTAGAACCGCTCGGCCACAGCGGCCGGCTAGCACTCAATATTTTTACAACTGGTAGTCATGGTGATTCCTAACTTCGGCGTAGGGTTAAATGGTACAGAATGATCGTTTTTGAAATCCTTTTTGAAGCATGTTTGTAAATACTCAAGTGCTGTACAACTTGGTAAACAAAGGATCAAAGTCTCACATACAAATAATTCCTCTCAGGGGGCGCTTGACTCTACTGCTATTGAATGCCAAAGATCCACAACCACGAGCACCACTACAACCTTTCCACGAAGATAGCAGCCGTCGGCTTGTGACAGTAGAGAGACCAAAGGAGAGCAGTCAAAGATGATGTTCGGGCTGTTATAGACGCCTGCGAAGAACAGAAGATAGAAAGGATGCTGCTAAGAAAGTGAAGAGGGTGTGCACTAAATGCAATAAATGTGACAGTTTCATGTGCAACGAATGTTTTAGTGACATTGACAATGCTGTGTTGAAGAAGTAGAATATTCTACGATCTTTATTCTTGAACCTTGTCACCACCAAGTAAAAAAATGTAAATAATATTATATGTAACTAATATAATCAAATAAACTAAGAGTTTGAATCATTTCTTGAAAAACGATTTTTTATGCCTATGTGGTTTTAATTCGTGTGAGCCACATGTGGCTCATGTGGCCACAAATTACAATTGTGTTAAAATGTTATTGTTGGGCCACGTGATCCATATATGGCTCACGCCTGTTATCAGTCCGGATCAGTCATAAATTGACATTTTATCAAGTAACTTAGTTCTACATGCTCAAAGGAAGACATCTGATGCATGGCTTCAGAAGTAATATTCGTGATTTCAGTGTGGCATATTTCATCATAGCAGTCAATGTGTTAAGACCCCATTGGACGCTTCTTGGTGTAGAACTGGTACCAGGCGGTCATGTGACTCTCCACCGTTGACATTACGTCATGGCAGTGAACTGGTGCGTACCGGGTATCTGCCAGTCTATTGTACGGAATCGCTGCGGTATGATGGATGATTTGGAAAGGTAATGCAATGGCGGAAAGCGAACGACGTTGCTTTAGTTGCTGGTGTACCAACGCACTGTCTAACATGTCTAGATGCAATGGTGTACCACTCGGAGCTGCGTAAAATTGTCGAAAAACGGAGCGTAACCAACATGGGCCTGAGACGAGTGTCACGCCTCCGTCGTTGACAATCGGTTTCAGAGAGGACTTGCTGGTGTCAGTCCATCTCAATTATGTTCCGAGCGAACATCGTCATGGGAACTGTATGCGATAGACATTTGAAGTTGAGTACCTCACGGAAGGCCATTTCTCATAGCAACTTGCACATCTTCAATGGGCCAAACAATACAGAAACTAGTCAGAAGCAGACTACAACTTGGTAATATTGTCCTACGAATCTGCGATATTACTCTTTTTTATTAAATGATGCAAGTTTCTGAATGCACCGACGGCCCAATGAGGCGTTGATCCCGCAGTGTGGAGAATGTAATCGCAGTCGGGGGCGTATCTGCGAAGTTTTGGGATGATTTTTTGTGACAGTACTAGAACCCATCATTTCAGTTGACCGTAAACATGAAGCAAGATGTTTATTTCAAAATGTTCGCTTACTAAGCGCTGTCCTTTCTTCTACATCTTCCTGATGAGTATGGTGTGGACACTATGCTGCACCCATTCGTTCCTGGTTCGACGAACACTCAAGCATTCTGTCGCTTCTTGACTGGCCTACTGAATAACACAGTCTTAACCTCATAGAAAACAGTCTTTGACTATTTGAAACAGCGGGTGAAACGTAGTTATCAACAACCTTGCGATTTGGTAGCTATACAAGATCTACGATGGTTGATCAACAAAGACTGAAACTGAATTTTGCACAGATGTTTACTACTCCATTACAATATTTACATGATTTTTTCAAAGTACCCCCTCCTACTTGAATGCACTTCATATAGTGTTTCTGCCAGGCCTAGAATACATAGTGCAGGCCGTTCTTTGTCAGGCCCTTGAGATCGCCTCTCCTTGCTTCACCACTGTTTCAGAGTTCTCAAATCGAATTCCCCGAAGCTTTGCTTTTAGTGACCGAAATAAAAAAAATTCACAGGATGTCAGATCGGGGCTATAAGGCGGACGCAATACACGGGCAATGTTGAACTGAGCCAGAAACTGCATGACTTCATTTGCGACATCAGACTGAATAATGTCATGATGAAGTAGCCACCCAATTCGAAAAAGTTGTGGTCGTTTTCTTCCAATGTGCTTACTCAGTTAGCGTGGTGCTGTAACATTAATGTGAGAGGAAACTGCATGCTGGTAGATCATTCCATGACAGCCAAAAAATTGATAACCACCATTTTTCCTGCAGATGTAACAACTTTCGGTTTTTTCGTACCCGAGAACATGGCGATTTCCACACTGTGATCGCTCGCTTGCCTTCAGGATCGTAATGATGCAGCTATGACTGATCACCGGAGATTTAGATTCCAGAAACGCATACCCTCCATCAGCAAAGAGACGCAGCACCTCAACGTTTGTGTGCATTCGCAAAGCCTTTTGTTCGGGTACAAACACCGATCATACGGAGATGATCGTGGGTAAAGACACGGGCTTATGCAATTCTCAACACTACAGTGAAGTTACGTTAAGTTAGCCGCCGATCCGCACGGACATTCACAGTACCTGGCCGCGCGGTGTAGCCGCGTGGTCCAAGGCGCCCTGCTACGGTTCGCGCGGCTGCCCCTCGTTGGAGGTTCGAGTCCTCCGTCGGGCATGAATAAGTGCGTAGGCCTTAGCGTGAGTTAGTCTAAGTTAAATTAAGTAGTATGTAAGCCTAGGGACCGATGACAGCTGTTTGGAACTTACCACCACAGTACCTGTGCTTATGGTGACTCCAGGGACAGCAGAAGCCGAAACACCAGGACCACCTCGCTTAAAACAGACAAATCGGTCTGCTTTGAAGTCCTTGAACCACCTAAATACTGTCGCACGAGGTAGTACATCTCCGTAAATTTGCTACACCTTCGCGAAATTTTCAGTGGCTGCATGGTTTAAACAAACAGAATTTTGTTGCGCCGTATTCCTGGTCTCGAGTCACCCCTATAGCCTGGTCCGTAAAATGTAAAGAGCGTCTACAAAATAATGCATTACTAGAACCCAACGATTCGAGAGTGCTGCTGCCTATGGACATTACACACAAAAACCCGCTCTTTTAAATATTCATGGTACAGATAGAAAACTGTTACTGCAGCTAAACGAAAAAATCAATCTCAGCCATTATTGATCATCCCTCGAAATAACCATCAATAAGCGTCTTCATATGGACATGATAAACTCAAAAAAGGTTGTGGACACTCTTCCTCCCTGGAACTACACTACTGGCCATTAAAATTGCTACACCACGAAGACGACGTGCTACAGACGCGAAATTTAACCGACAGGAAGAAGATGCCGTGATATGCAAATGATTAGCTTTTCAGAGCATTCAAACAAGGTTGGCGCCGGTGGCGACACCTACAACGTGGTGACACGGAGAAAGTTTCCAACCGATTTCTCATACACAAACAGCAGTTGACCGGCGTTGCCTGGTGAAAAGTTGTTATGATGCCTCGTGTAAGGAGGAGAAATGCGTACCATCACGTTTCCGACTTTGATAAAGGTCAGATAGTAGCCCATCGCGATTGCGGTTTATCGTATCGCGACATTGCTGCTCGCGTTGGTCGAGATCCAATGACTGTTAGCAGAATATGGAATCGGTGGGTTCAGGAGGGTAATACGGAACACCGTGCTACATCCCAAATCCCAACGGCCTCGAATCACTAGCAGTCGAGATAACAGGCATCTTATCCGCATGTAACGGATCTTTTTTGTTTTTGTGGTTTTAGGGCGCACAACTACAACGGATCGTGCAGCCACGTCTCGATCCCTGAGTCAACAGATGGGGACGTTTGCAAAACAACAACCATCTGCACGAACAGTTCGACGACGTTTGCAGCAGCATGGACTATCAGCTCGGAGACCATGGCTGCGGTTACCCTTGACGCTGCATCATACACAGGAGCGCCTGCGATGGTGTACTCAATGACGAACCTGGGTGAACGAATAGCAAAACGTCATTTTTTCGGATGAATCCAGGTTCTGTTTACAGCATCATGATGGTTGCATCCGTGTTTGGCGACATCGCGGTGAACGCACATTGGAAGCGTGCATTCGTCATCGCCATACAGGCGTATCACCCGGCGTGTGGTATGGGGTGCCATTGGTTACACGTCTCGGTCACCTCTTGTTCGCATTGACGGCACTTTACACAGCGGACGTTACATTTCAGATGTGTTGCGACCCGTGGCTCTACCCTTCATTCGATTCCTGCGAAACCGTACATTTCAGGAGGATAATGCACGACCGCATGTTGCAGGTCCTGTACGGGCCTTTCTGGATACTGAAAATGTTCGACTGCTGCCCTGGCCAGCACATTATCCAGGTCTCTCACCAACTGAAAACGTCTGGTCAATGGTGGCCGAGCAACTGGCTCGTGACAATGTGCCAGTCACTACTCTTGATGAACTGTGGTATTGTGTTGAAGCTGCATGGGCAGCTGTACCTGTACACGCCATCCAAGCTGTGTTTGAATCAATGCCCAGGCGTATCAAGGCCGTTATTACGGCCAGAGGTGGTTGTTCTGGGCACTTATTTCTCAGGATCTATGCACTCGAATTGCGTGAAAATGTAATCACATGTCAGTTCTAGTATAATATATTTGTCCAATGAATACCCGTTTGTCACCTGCATTTCTTCTTGGTGTAGCAATTTTAATGGCCAGTAGTGTAGAACCCATCGATTCGAGAGTCCTGCTGCCTATGGACATTACACACAAAAACCCGTTGTTTTAAATATTCGTGGTACAGATAGAAAACTATCACTGTAGCTAAACGAAAAAATCAGTCTCAGCCTTTATTGATCATCCTTCGAAATGGCCATCAATGAGCGTCTTCATATGGGCATGATACACTCAAAAAAGGTTGTGGACACTCTTCCTCCCTGGAACTATTATGAGGGATAGAGACAGTGTTACACAATATTAGGGTGTGTCTCTTGTGGGTGAAAAAGTTTTAATTTGTGTATCATGTACGGAAATAAACGTTTCATGCACAGTTATGTGACTGATAGGAACAGAAATAAAGTGAAATTAATTTTGTCGTGTAGTTAGTGTCCACAGACTTCCAGAGTTAGCAGCTGAGCAGAGTGAGGTGGCGGGATGCAGGCCCTCACCTCGTCCATGCTGCAGAGCTCCTGCGAGATGTCGGTGGCGGGCCCCCGCAGCCACTGCAGCGCCTTGACCGCGTCCTCGCGCCTTTCGCGGTCCAGCAGGTACACCGGTGACTCGGGCATCGCGAAGAACGCCACGAAGAACACGAGAGGAACGATGCCGCACAGCAGCGACAGCACCCGCAGGCCGCTCAACTTACCCACAAAATACGCCAACAGGAAGCCTGCGGCAGTGCACGCCCACTACATTCCCGTTCTTTTCGCGACTAAACACGCTACAGCGAGCAGAGACTGGCGCTAAAGCAACGGGTACGAAATGGTAGACAAAAAGAGTGACTGAAGCACATTTTTATAGTCAATAAAGTGAGGTACGAAGAGGCCATCAATACTGCAACAACCCGAAGGCCACCAAATTACGAAATTATACTGATTGTGTGTATACGGCACAGCAGGAAAAGTACATCAACATTTTTGTAGGTGATGGGAAAAACTGATCAGTTAAAATTGGTAACGGTACTTTAGTTCTGAATAAAAACTAAACTCCTCCCGAGCAGGCCATGAAGGCCCAACGGTGCCGACCGGCTGCCATGTCATCCTCAGTCCATAGTCGTCACTGCATGCAGACATGGAGGGGCATGTGGTCAGCACACCGCTCTCCCGGCCGTATGTCAGTTTCTGAGACCGGAGCCGCTACTTCTCAATCAAGTAGCTCTCAGTTTGCCTCACAAGGGCTGAGTGCACCCCGCTTGCCAAAGCGCTCGGCAGACCGGATGGTCACCCATCCAAGGTCTAGCCCAGCCCGACAGCGCTTAACTTCGGTGATCTGACGGGAACCGGTGTTGCCACTGCGGCAAGGCCGTTGGCGCTTTAGGTCTGAACAACCGGCATTTTTCACTATTTGCTTGTTCCCTGTGTTATAACAGGTCTTTTTTCTGTTCTTTACTAATAACCAGGTAAAAAACTGGCATATAAATTTTCCATACCAGCAGTGCTAAAATTTTTGGTTTTTAAATGAATCTTTTTTACGAAAGAGAGTAATGTCCATTCGTAAAATTTCCATTGCTTTGAAATTTTGGATTTTTACAGAAATTGGGAAAATCAACCAACTCTGTTTTTATAACAACGTCTACAGTTTGAAACTAGGAACAGAAGTATGACACAAGAATCGGTAGATCATTGCAGAGACAATATTGTAAACTTCCTGTGATCGTGTGCCGCTTACTATTGGACAGTACGCTGGTACGTGCGGTGTGCAAAACTTGCCCTCTCCCGGGCTATACAATAGTTTCTCGCTGTCGTCCTCGGATGACCGTTGCATTGCAGAGTGATATTATCCCTAGTTTGGAAGTACTGTATTTTACGAAGTTCGGTGGCAATGGAGCACAGTGTTCTATTTGCTTTAAAAGATAAAAAATTGGAGGAGCCACAACAAACTTGCGACATTATGTAAGGAGAAAACATCCACACTGTTCGTTGGAAGAGAAGGTAAATTTGATTGCTACCTGTATACTTATACGAGGGTTGAATCTTTAATAGTGGCAACTATTTATTTATAGCTCGTACTAAATAGCAACGTGTTTCAAAGCTTTACTGACCTTCAAAGTAGTAACCAGCGTTGTGTGTAACCCGCTGCCAGCCATGTGAAAGTCGTAGGATACTCTTAGCAGTGCCAGTTGTGTTGACAGTTCGAGCGGCGCGGTCTATTGCCCGACGAATTTGTAGCAGCTCTGAAGCAAATGCCGTGAAGAGTTTCTTTCAGTTTAGAAAACGAGCTGAACTCAAGAGGGCATAAGTCAGGGGAGTGCAGTAGGTGGTATAGCACTTAGCAGCCCCATCAGTCAAACAAATCAATAACAGCTTGCACTGTACGCGCTTGAGCGTTGTCCTGCAAATTAATGATGGTCAGGTCCTGCAGAAAGTGTCATCACTTCTGTCTCTACGCTGATCATTTTTGGAACACGTCCTACGACCAGCTTAGAGACAGAAGTGATGACACTTCCTGCAGGACTTGACCATCATTTTGCAGGACAATGCTCAAGCACGTACAGTGCAAGCTTTTACTGATTTGTTTGACTTATATGGCTGTTAAGTGCTATACCACCTACTGCACTCCCCTTACTTAAGGCCTCGTGAGTTCAACTAGATTTCTAAACTGAAGGAAACACTTTATGGCATTCGTTTCAGAACTGCTACAAATTCGTCGGGCAATAGACCGCGCCGCTCAAACTGTCAACACGACTGTGACTGCTAAGAGCACCCTGCGACTTCCACATGGCTGGCAACGGGTTATACACAATGCTGGTCACTACTTTTAACGTCAATAAAACTTTGAAACACGTAGCTGTTTTGCACGAGCTGTAAATAAATAGTTGCCACTATTAAAGTTCCAAACCTCTTAATTTTACTGGCGCGACTTGGGATAATTACTGAATCCTTAACTTTGTGGTTTCTTCAGGGAAAAAAATGATAGCATCCGAAAGTGATTATGCAGGGAGGTCACCAACTTGTGACCTTTCCCTCTCTCTGGCGCTGCTCACGTCTCCTTCACCTTCACTATGGTTCCTGGAGGCAATGAGACGAATTTCTGCCACAGCCTCAACCCCATATCGATCGATAGCTCCTACTTCTTCAGTTCCAGTAGAATCTTTCAGTTTTTGTTCAAGGTCAACGTTTATTATTCGTAGTAATAGCAATAAAAACCGAAAATCGGTTATTTTGAGCGGTTCTAATAGTAAGGTTAATCTGGAGACGAAAAGAACCCGTGTAACCTAACCCGGTTCTTTCAGTGATAACCGACATCCCTATGATACAGGGTGAGGCAGTGAAACGGCACGATTTTGTAAAACCACCAAAGATTTATTTACAAGTAAAATCATAATAGTTGAACATGGATCTCAAGTACAAGAGTGGAAATTATAGATTTAACTTAAAAACAATCATTTTTTAAATATGGTGTCAGTGAGGTGTCGTCCTTGGTTTTGCACACATTGTCTAAGCCTGAGATGAAATTGTCCCATGACGTTTCGTAGCATCTGTACTGGAATGTTGTTAATTTCCTGTCGAATTCGCTCCTTCAGGTCTTCTTTTGTTCTTGGTGGATTTTCTAGGAAGACTTTGCACTTGAGGTAGCCCCAAAGAAAAAAGTCTGGTGCCGTCAGATCTGGTGAACGGGCAGGCCAGGGGAAATCGCCATTCCTGCTGATTAGACGTCGTGGAAATGCAAGTCGGAGCAATTCCATTGAGACATTAGCAGTATGGCTTGTTGCACCATCTTGCTGGAAGAGTGTTTCAGCATCTGGATCATGTCGATCAATTCCAGGCAGACCAAAAATGGTCAACATGTCAGCATAACGTCCAGAGTTTACCGTCACTGTGTTGCCATCTTCATCTTCAAAAAAATAGGGCCCCACGATTCCACGAGATGACATTGCGCACCAGACTGTTACTTTTTCAGAATGGAGAGGTTTTTCATGAAGTTCGTGCGGGTTATCTGAGGACCAATATCTGAAGTTTTGCTTATTTACGTACCCACTAAGATGAAAGTGGGCTTCATCACTCATCCATAAGTTATGCACTCTTTCTTCATTTCGTTCAATAACGTTAAGCATTGACTGGCAAAAGCCTATACGGTTATTGTAGTCATTACGTTTAAGGGCTTGCACTACCTGAATTTTGTATGGATGATAGTGAAGGTCACTCTTCAAAATCCGTCTTACTGATCGATTGCTGAGACAAAGTTCTGCGCTGTGCCGTCTCGCGGATTTTCGCGGACTTCGTCCCAACGCTTCGCGCACACGATTAATGTTCTCGGGTGTCCGGATTGTTTTTGTGCTGCCGCCTCTTTTCTTTGTTGTGCTAGCAGTAGCTTCAAAGGTTTTAACCCAAAGGAGAATGGCTTTCCTTGATGGCACGGGAGCCCGTGGCGGCAGGTTGAATTCACGACGAAAGGCGCGTTGAGCACCAACCACATTATCCGCGTTTTTGTAATATGCCTTTACGGCATATGCACGTTGCGCACTCGATCAACGCTCCATGGCTACTGAAACTTCCACCACTCTAGACGCCCAAGGTCACTTCCCCCACTCTCGCAACCCCCCCTCCGCGCCCGACAACCACTATCGAAATCGTGCCGTTTCACTGCCTCACCCGTTATAACTGCGTACAGGGTGCGAAATTTAACACAAAGAGCTGCCACTTCTGGAACCAACAATAACCTGGCTGCGCATCGAGTGGAACTGAATTTCGATAAGAGGTATACATACGTCATTACATTATATGCGAGAGTTATTAAATCGTAGTAGCTGGGTACTGGCGGCGAGCCAGACTCTCGGCGCTCCATGACTAGACGTTTACGATGATGAGGTATCTGGAGAACATGCTGGCCACGGTAACTGTCAAACACAATCTGTGTCGAGATAGATCGGGACAGCACAGCAACAGGTGCTCTTGCTTTATCTTTCTGAAAGATTAGTTTCTGGAGACTTCGAAGATAAGACGCAGCCACCGGTCTTAAGAAATCGGAAATGTAGCTCATGGCTGTGCAGATCAGAGGTGATTGAGTAGCGTGCGTAATGGCACCACAAAACCGTCTTCTCGGGCCCTCCACTCTTGGATAAGTGATAATGTATACAAAAGCAGAACTCGTCTAGAAACACGACCTGGTGCCACTCTTGAGACAAGTGCATCTGCTGGGTGCACTGCTGTCGGCGCACCTTTCTCTGCTGCTGCGTTAAGGAAATTCTCAGTCGGATTGGGAACAGTCCCATCGCTGTGTCCATGGGGATACTAGTCTCGTTACAAACAAGCTCATTTCCTTACTCAAAGTATGTGCTTTGGCTGTAAGACCTTGCACGGCCTAGCGAAAGATAAACTCTAAGATAGTAAAATAGTAGTAGTAGTAGGAGGGTTGTGTGGGCGCACGACAGCAAGGTCTTCAGCGCCCGTTCAGTATCATAGTGAGACGGGTGTCAAGAAAAAAACTCTGAACATTTACATATAACGGAACAGAAAAAACGGGGAACAATCATTGAAAAACATGTGCTCACCCACACCGAAGCGTGGGATGAAGCAGGGCGTCAACAGTAAAACATGAACAACACGGGAAGAAAAAGGTAGAGGGTGCTAAAACAATGTAGCAGATGGAAGTGGCTGGCTGACCGCAAGGAAAAAAGGGAGGAGTCAGCCACTCTGCAATACACTAAAACCTCCAGCCTAAAAGTTTAGGCCAGAGTCCAGACGCATCACAAAACTTAAAAACCCTAGACACACACGTCTCATCGTTAGCTAAAACATAGGGCAGATCGCCATCAACTTGTGCTTCTGCCCTTGCATCACGGTATAAAATGCAGTCTGTTAAAATGTGCCGGACAGAGATGTGCACACCACAAGCATCACAAAACGGAGGATCCTCCCGCCGTAATAAATAGCTATGTGTCAGAGGACAAGAAACGGACCGCATCAAGAAGAAATTACCCGAAAGAGACGGAACCCGGTAGATGTGGTGTACGTGAACAGGCAAATAAGTCATAATAATTTCAGGAAAAATGGATGATTTGTTCAACAAATAGAGCTTCCCAAACTGAGCAAGTCAGTGAGGCGTTGTTCTACCTCTGGCCCTAATTCAAGCAGTTATTCGGCTTGGCATTGATCGATAGAGTTTTTGGATGTCCTCTTGAAAGATATTGTGCCAAATTCTGGTCGATTAACGTGTTAGATCGTCAAAATCTCAAGCTGATTGGAGGAACCTGGCCATAATGCTCCAAACGTTCTTAAATGG
This sequence comes from Schistocerca cancellata, assembly GCF_023864275.1. Lineage (NCBI taxonomy): Eukaryota > Metazoa > Arthropoda > Insecta > Orthoptera > Acrididae > Schistocerca > Schistocerca cancellata. Next base: position 680,021,851 of record NC_064628.1, read on the forward strand.
GACGGGATCCGATGATCTTGCTGGGGAAAATAGAATTTGGCAAGCACGACGACAAGCAGTGGAATTCTCGCCTTGTGTGGATGACACCCAGAGGATCTCGCTATGAAATGAAATGGCATCCCAGACCATCAGTCCTGGTTCTCGGACCGTATGATGGGCGAAAGTCAATGAGATTCCAGGCCGAATACATATTTTAAGATAGCCCAGACGGCTGTGGGATGCCTACCTGACAGTCGCCTGCCACACGACCTGACAGACAGGAGTGATGGTCTGGAATGTCAACTAACCCTTTGGTTGTCATACGTGGCATCATTACAGCACAACAGTACGTCGAAAATATTCTACGCTCCGTTTTTGTTTCCCTTTCAAGGCTAGCCATTCTGAGCTTACATTTCAGCAATATGATGCCCGCCCGCGCACGGCAAGAGTTTCTAATGCTTGTCTTCGTACCTTCCAAATCCTACCTGGCCAGCAAGGTCGCCGGATCTCTACCCCTTAGAGAACGTTTGGAGCATTATGGGCAGGGCCCTCCAACTAGTTCGGAATTTTGATGATCCAACGCACCAGTTGGACACAATTTCGCACAGTATCCCTCAGGAGGGTACTCAACACCTCTGTCAATTAATTCCAAGACGAATAACTGCTTGAATAAGGGCTACGGGGAGATCAACACGTTACTGACTTGCTCAATTTGTGAAGATCTCTCTCCTGAATAAATCTTCCAGTTTTTAGGAAATTATAATCCTTCGTTTGACTGTACCGATTTACGTCCCACTTGGATAACTCTTTCGTGGTGCGTCATTCTTTTGTCTCGGAGTGTATGCCTGTCCTTCAGGGTACTAGTCACTGGGCCCGATGAGACCCTGTATGGCGGTGAGAATCGCTCCTTTGAATCCATCGAGTGCATCCTCACACGACAGTAATGGTATCCCTACCAACATCAGCCGTAATATCGCTGAACAAAAAAAGCAGTCTTAACAGACCACAGTTATGCCACTATAAGATTCGTACATTTGCTGGCAGACGTTTCTCCCTCTAACACGAGCAACAAAACGATCTTTTTGCAAAATAAGATCCAAATGTGACTTGCGGGTGAGAAATTCCGTGCATAATTTTTCCATATATACAGAATGTCGACGGACTTACAGTTTCTTTGTTGGTTCAAATGGCTCTGAGCACTATGGATCTTAACATCTGAGGTCATCAGTCCCCCAGAACTTAGAACTACTTAAACCTAACTAACCTAAGGACATCACACACATCCATGCCCGAGGCAGGATTCGAACCTGCGACCGTAGCGGTAGTGCGGTTCCAGACTGAAGCGCCTAGAGCCGCTCGGCCACACCGACCGGCTTTCTTTGTTCCTAATCATTTGCACATCCAAGGATTTGCTATACTTCATGTCAGTTTGACGGTTGCTGTATGCCACTTTCAGGGTATTTCAGTTTCAGTGGCCACCAGTGAAGTTATTTCTACAACCTACTCAATAGCGCTACTGTATTGTAAGTTACTGTAACCGTGCGATCCATCCTAGAATGTTGTCTTAGTGTGTTGGATCCATACCAAATGGGAATAGTAGGGCATGTTGAACGTGTACAGAGAAGGGTAGCACGAATGATCACAGGTTTGTTTAACTCGCAGGAGAGTGTCACTGAGATGTTGAAAAAACTGAGCTGGCAGGCTCTTAAAGATAGACGTAAACTATCCCTAGAAAGTCTATTGACGAAGTCTCTAAAACCAGGTTTAAATGATGGCTCAAGGAATATACTACAATCTCATACATATCGTTCCCAACAGGGTTGCGAGGATAAGGTTAGATTAATTACAGCACACACAGAGGCATTTAAACAATCATTTTTCCCGCGCTCCATAAATGAATGGAGCGAGGAAAAGCTCTAATAACTGGTACAGCGGAACGTACTCTCTCCCATGCATTTCACAGTGGTTCGCAGAGTATAGATGTAGATTTAGATGTACTGTGAGCAAGCATCTGGCCGCTGCTTCACTACCTGTCGCAATTACAGGGTCATCTGCTTAGCATATCACTCTCCTGGATGTTAATGTTGGGATTCGAAACCGGAGCCTCTAACTCTTCTTCAGACAGCTCATTAGCCGTATTAAGGAGTCCGAGAAACCCATTCCCCTTGTCTCAACCAGTGAAATTCGTTGCAGTTCAAACAAGTTGACTGTTCAACCACCCAAACGGATATAATTTTTCGAGCGTCCAGAATACGTCACACGAGTGTTTTGATAGTGAAATAGTTGCATTTTTAACTAATAGACACCCCCGAATGTTCAGTTCGTGACTGTCAGGTTATTGAGAAATGTCTCATGCACAATTTCCACCATTTCTCTCAAAAAGACGTGGGACGAATCACTTTACAAGCTATATATACATAATTAATTTGGTTTTATGAGTGCATGATGGCCATTTACAGACAAATAAACAATTCAAGAACTTTAATTTAATCAAAATACTCATATTAGCTTTTGTCAATACTTATCTGACGTCCTGAATGCTGGAATTCAGATCCATTGCGAGATATTTCTCGTCCTATCCTTCACTGTACAAATTTACGTTTGCTGCCAAAAGAGTGGCCTACTGGAAGGTGTTGATCCCTTTGCTGATCGTCGGGGTTCAAGTTCGAAGCAGGACTCATCATCAATGACGACAGTTCTCCTCCAGTCAAAGAGATTCCAGCCGATGACAGATGGAGACGCCCTGAATAGCTGTGGGATACCAATCTGTCTGTCGCCCGCCATACAGCCCAACAAAAGGGAGTGACTGTCTGGGGTGCCATTCCTTTTTATAGCAGGACCGCTTTGGTTGTCATCCGCGGCATCCTTACAGCACAGCTGTATGTCCACGATATTCTGCGCCCCGTTTTGTTGCCCTTCATGACAAGCCATCCTGGACTTACATTTCAGCAAGACTGTGTCCACCCTCAGACGGCAAGAGTTTCTACTGCTTGTCTTCGTACTTTCCAACGCCTACCTTGGCCATCAAGGTTGCCGGATCTCTCCCCTACTGAGGAAGTTTGGATCGTTATGGAAAGGGTCTTCCATCCAGCTCGGGATTTTAACGATCTGTCGTGGCAATTGGACAGAATTTCGCACGATATCTCTTAGAAGAACATCCAACAGTGCCAAGCCGAATAACAGCTTGGATAAGGACCAGAGGTCGACCAATGCGTTACTGACTTGCTCAAATTGTGAAGCACTTGATTCTGAATAAATCATCCAGATTTTCTGAAACTGTAATCATTTGTTCGTCTGTATATGTAAGTAACATCCACCAATTTCCTTCTCTAAAGTTAACGTAGGAAACATTTGGATTATCAAACTGTCTGTGGATAAAAGAAGGAGGGAACAAGAATCATTATAGAATCTATTAAATCAATCAGTAATCATTCAGGTATTGATAAAACAGCAGTTTTACTCTGGAGTGTTCTTGTGAATGTTGTAGCAAAGAAATAAAGAAAAATAATTAGTCTTTCACTTATTCTCCATCGAGGGATCATTGTCGTAAGAGAGGCATACGCTGGTATAGCATTATAGCATTGCAGCCGCCTAAACGCCGCAGCCCGTCTGTCGATCGGTGTCCAGCAAATTGTTAAAACCAGGGACGCTTTGGCATGCAACGTACCTGATACTGTGGCGGCCACACTACAAGAAACCAATTTTAACACGTATAAATACTGGCCATCAGGACAGTCTCTTCATCTAGTGAGTCATCAAGTCAGCATCTGTTGTCATATGGCCTTCTGCCACGAGGCAACCACTATCCAATTGTCATCCTAACAGTTCCACTAGGTTAACGTCCTTGCCGCAGTGGATACACCGGTTCCCGTGAGATCACCGAAGTTAAGCGCTGTCGGGCGTGGTCGGCACTTGGATGGGTGACTTCCAACCGCCATGCGCTGTTGTCATTTTTCGGGGTGCACTCAGCCTCGTGATGGCAACTGAGGAGCTAATCGACCGAATAGTAGCGGCTTCGGTCAAGAATACCATCATAACGACCGGGAGAGCGGTGTGCTGACCCTACGCCCCTCCTATCCGCATCCTCCACTGAGGATGACACGGCGGTCGGATGGTCCCGATGGGCCACCTGCGGCCTGAAGACGGAGTGGTAGCAGGTCCACTAGCCATTGGGCCAAGGGTCGAACTGAGGCCCTCCCAGCCACCGAGCCACTAGGCATCCGCCAGTGCTAGAGATGGCTTTCCAGATGCAGGTCCCAATGACCTCCCATCAGGCCGACCAGTAGCCTCCCTCGCCTTTATCCGAGACGAGCCGTGCCACCTCAACCCATAGCTGAGCCAGTTCCGCCAGCCACCTGTGTATGCACACATCACAAGGTCTCCTCGCCACTCTGCTGAAATACAAATGCACAAAACAGTTGCGTCACCTCTACGCACTGTGTGCCACAGACCATGCTTGCGATGCCCACTACCCAACGCCCACTTGATGTGGGAACGTGTTACAAGTACACACTGTTGAGAAGTAAATAAAGGATTCTGCTGTCAAGAAGCTGCTTTTGAGTCACCCTGAACCACCAACTGCTACTAGAGAACAGCCATACATTACAGAACCAAGAAAATCCAAGAAAGAATTTTCAGAGAGGAATTTGAAAATATTCTTAAACCACAAACAAAACTTTCCCACAGGATTCATGAAAATAGAGTTATGTTCAAAAATCTAATCTGTGTGAAATCTTATGGCACTTAACTCCTAAGGTCATCAGTCCTTATGCTTACTACTTAACCTAAATTATCCTAAGGACAAACACACACACCCATACCCGCCGATGGTTATGTTAATTATATTGCTGACAGAGGTAACTAACCTCTCATCCTTCTCATTCATTGTCCGTGAGATGAATAGAAAGAAGAGTTAGTACCGAACAGCAAGAAATCTTTCACGTGCGGAAGTGTTACATGCTTATGGACCTCTGTCGCCTGAAAGCACATTTTCCCCACTGCCAAGCCAACCTGGCTGAGAATGGAGAGGGGGAAAATGCGAACTCGTCTAATTAGATAACGATGCAGTCAAGCAAGAAATACTGAACAGCTTGTATGCCCTCTTGGTTTCATATTTCGCATTTCTCAACAACATAAGTCACAAACAAAACAAACTTTCAGTATTATTTAATTATTTTTGGTACATTGAAGACAAAATAAAATACAGGGCGAGTCAAAAGTCCTTGGACACCTTCATAAGTTGGAAGATTAAAGGGAAAATTGAAATGTGATGATGGGAACATAGGTTTGCCGTGGGGCCTCAACTTTTGAGTGAATGTCATTCATGGCCGCCATCTTGAAATCCGCCATTTTGGATTCAAGTCATTTTTTTTAAATGGAAAGGGGGTGTATGACACATCAAATAACACTCGCTTCAGCCTTGGAATTGAATGGTGTAATTTGTTATTGTCTATCTTGTACAGTATAGAAGTTATTAATGTTCAAAGTTACCTTGATACAACTTACGTTTCTCTATGTTCCAGGTGATCTAAAATGGGTCTGACACGTGAACAGAAGATCGAAATCATCCTTATATCAGGGGAACGCAGCTACCGAACGATAGCAGCTGACTACAACAGACGGCACCCAGACAGAGAACTGGTATCGCACTGAACGGTGGCTCACGTGATCACCAAATTCCGGGAGACAGGCTCTGTTCACGACAGGGCGACAGGGCGACCAAGGACTGCCACCAATGAGGAAACTGCAACTGCGGTTGTTGCGTCGTTTGTGAAAAGTCCTAAACGAAGTACCCGTTGTATGCCCCTGGCATGTGGAATAAGCCAAACCTTCACTGTCTGGATATTGCACACCAATAAGTGGCATCCTTACAAGCTGCAGATGCAACATCGACTTAATGAGGATGACCCTGATTGCCAGTTGGAGTTCTGCCTGTGGGCTGCTGAACAACACGAACTGGATCCTTCGTTTGCCAAGGGCATACTGTTCAGCGACGAGGCGTATTTCACTTTGAATGGGGAGGTTAATCGACATAATTGTCGATACTGGAGTGACGCAAATCCGAACTGGGTTGCCCAAATTCGAGAACATAGTCTAGCGAAAGTAACGGTGTGGTGTGGCATATGGGACACCCGCGTCATTGGGCCATTTTTCTTTTACAATACCTTAACTGCACCACAGTAGCTGATGCTGCTGCAGGACCTCGTGTTCCCTTCCACACTGAACGCTGACGGCATTTTCCCATCTTATTTTCAGCACGACGGAGCCCCTCCACACTATGGCATTGGTGTCCGTGAATGGTTGGAGGAACAACTGCCATGGAAGTGGATTGGTCGCCGTGGTCCCGTGGAGTGGCCGCCCAAATCCCCTGACTTAACGCCCCTTGATTTTTATCTATGGGGACTTCTTAAGGAGATAGTGTATGCTGAAAGCATCAATGATTTGAGACACCTGGAGGAACGCATACAACACGCCTGTGACCAAATGGCAGGAGACATTCTCCTCCATGTGCAGTCAGAGTGGTTGCGGCGATTACAGTTGTGCAATGCACGGGATGGACAACACGTAGAACATGTGTTGTAGCAATCGGTATAAAGGTAATTTCCCAACTTTGAACGTTAATTACCTTTAAACTGTACAAGATAGACAAAAACAAATTACACCACTAAATTCCAGAGCTCAATCGAGTGATATTTGATGTGTCATACATCCCACTTTCCACTTTAAAAAAAAAGTACTTGAATCCAAAATGGTGGATTTCAAGATGGCGGCCATGAATGACATTCACTCCAAAAGCTGCGGCCACACATCAAACCTAAGTTCCCATCATCACATTTCAATTTTCCCTTTAATCTTCCAACTTATGAAGGTGTCCAAGGACTTTTGACTCGCCCTGTATATATGTGGCTCAGTCTGTCGTCATAGGAACAAATGCAGATAATTTCGTAGATTTTTGTCACTCACGTTCCCACGTAAACGTGACTTATTCAGTTTCATAATCGAAAAAAGCCTCTCACACACGTAACACATATGTTCACCGATACGTTGTATCACGTTAGGTTTAAATAGTTCTAAGTTCTAGGGGACTGATGACCTCAGAAGTTAAGTCCCATAGTGCTCAGAGCCATTTTAACCATTTTTTGTCATTCTGCAACAAGATAACTCTCTGCCACGTTCTGCCAAACGGCCGAAACAATAAACTAGTTGGATTCGATTTGCTGGAACACACGTCACACAGTCCAGACCTGGCTCGAAGCGATTTCCTTACGTTTGGACCTTTGAAGGAAGCACTCATGGGAAGAAAATTAGCAAACGACGCAGAAGTGATTGATGCAGTGCAAAATTGGTTACAGATGCAACCAAACACTATTTTTTCCCTAAGGAGTCAAAAACCTTGTGAAACGTTGGACAAAGTACGTTAGAGCGCAGGGAGGTTATGTAGAAAAATAAGGTATGTTTCAGTTTTCGATCATTAGAATAAATCCAGAATGAGAATTCCACTCTGCAGTGGAGTGTGCGCTGATATGAAACTTCCTGGCAGATATAAATTGTGTGCTGGACAGAGACTCGAAATCGGGACCTTTGCCTTTCGAGGTCAACTGGAAGGTAGGAGACGAGGTACTGGCAGAACTGAAGCTGTGAGAACCGGTCGTGAGTTGTACTTGCTTAGCTCAGTCGGTAGTCTGCCTTCGGCAGGGGAGCAGTGCGGACCGCGCTCGGCCGTCCACGCCGCTGCGCGCGGAGTGTTTCTTTACTTCCCCGTCGCCGGCCGCGGTGGCCGAGCGGTTCTAGGCGCTTCAGTCTGGAACCACGCGGCTGCTACGGTCGTAGGTTCGAATCCTGCCTCGGGCATGGATGTGTGTTATGTCCTTAGGTTAGTTAGGTTTAAGTAGTTCTAAGTCTAGGGGACTGATGACCTCAGATGTCAAGTCCCATAGTGCTTAGAGCCATTTGAACCATTTTGAACATCCTCGTCTCCGCGCTTCTCAGTCGAACAAAGCTATAATGGCCAACTCATACAGGAAGAACACCTTTTCAAATGAATACGCACGACCCAAAGCACTGGCCGTCGAACGCTTCCTTCGCGAAGATGTGAAGATCCCCCGTGACGATCTCATCGGCATACACCTATCGATCATTAGCCGCGTCGTTTATGTTAAGATGACTTCCAACGCTGCCTGCAACGAGATTATTCAACGGTCGCGACATGGACTAAAATTCCGACACTCCGACGCCGACCTTGTCGGCTCGTACCTTTGAGCAGCTAGTTATTTTTCGGGTTCAGTTCCTTAGTTGCGATCGCCAAGCCGGGTAAACAACCTTCCACGCCGCGTACGCAGTTAGCAAAACAGGCGAACAGAATTAAGTCTTGCCCTCGCTTTTATACACGGCACAAACACCAAGATTGCCGCTCCCGCCAAGCTCAATGTTACGTTCGTGGTAGGAACTGACATATGCAGTCCGTGTGTTTGCAACGGAACTAACATCAGAATTTGGCCCACTCACAAAAATCTAGTCACAACGTCCATGTCATTAATGCAGTATATTCCAAGTCTACAACAGGCGTTAGTACACCTAGCAAGCGTGCAGTTTCGTCAGTGATACGTCAGTCAAACAAACGTTTTGTTCATTTACTTATTTGTGGGAAACATGTGAAATTTCAGTTGGACACGGGTACCTCTGTCACACTGCTCAATCGTCCCATATATGAACTATTCGGTTCCCCACGCCTGTCTAAAACTAGCATGCAACTAACGGCTTATAATGGACAAGACATAATCCTCGTGCGTATCGCTCCTGTAGGGATTGCAAAGACAAGATTAGACTGACTACAACACATATAGAGGCATCGAGAAATTGTTCCTCGAGCATTCCAACCGCGAATGGTTCGCCAAGAAATCTTTACACCATGTACTAAGTTCTAGTATCCTCTGCCAAGCACGTCACAATGTATTGCAGAGTATATGTAAACATAGACGTAGGTGTAGACATAGACAAAGATAGCTAGAGATTTTCCGTGGAGCCTTGTCAATAACTGTTGGAATCACTGGATCACGCCTAGTCACTATGTGTGGTGGAAGGGGGACACTCGTTACACAAAACTTTCTGCATCCATAGCATCATTTTGATGTCACGCCCAATATCGACAGCCGAAGGACTGCTCTCGATCTTCGTTAGCGTTTCCTCTCACAAGACATCACGCTGCTTATCGGAGATTTACGAAATCACGCCGTTCTTGGTACGATTACTGTAATTATTTTTATAAATTAAACGTCACATAATGATTTATCGATGGTTAATTCTTTCACATAAGTGATCTCTCTCAGAAGTAAGTAGGTCTTGTCAATATTATACAAATGGTTGAAATGGCTCTAAGCACTATGGTACTTAACATCTCAGGTCATCAGTCCCCTAGACTTAGAACTACTTAACCTAACTAACCTAAGGACATCACACACATCCATGCCCAAGGCAGGATTCGAACCTGGACCGTAGCAGGAGCGCAGTTCCGGACTGAAACGCCTAGAACCGCTCGGCCCCAGAGGCCGGCTAATATTATACAAATTTTGCTTGAAACACGCTTGTATTATAATTCGCGGTATGCTGTTTCAAGGTAACGCTGCATTAAAAAATTCATCACAAATATGGATTCGAAGAATGTAGCATCCTCCTACACGCAACTTTTTTTCATCTTAGCGTTGGTAACACATTCTGTAACTTTCTTAGGAATGTAATACTAGTGTGTTCTGCAATATTCGATGTTATTCACATTTCCGCCTGATTAGAGGGCGAATGATGAAATAAATACACTACTGGCCATTAAAATTGCTACACCAAAAATATATGCAGATGATAAACGGGTATTCATTGGACAAATATATTATACTAGAACTGACACGTGATTACATTTTCACGCAATTTGGGTGCATACATCCTGAGAAATCAGTACCCAGATCAACCACCTCTGGCCGTAATATCGGCCTTGATACGCCTGGCCATTGAGTCAAACAGAGCTTGGATGGCATGTACAGATACAGCTGCCCACGCAGCTTCATCACGATACCACAGTTCATCAAGAGTAGTGACTTGCGTATTGTGACGAGCCAGTTGCTCGGCCACCATTGACCAGAAGTTTTCAATTGGTGAGAGATCTGGAGAATGTGCTCGCCAGGGCAGCAGTCGAACATTTTCTGTATCCAGAAAGGCCCGTACAGGACCTGCAACATGCGGTCGTGCATTATCCTGCTGAAATGTAGGGTTTCGCAGGGATCGAATGAAGGTCGAGCCACGGGTCGCAACACATCTGAAATGTAACGTCCACTGTTCAAAGTGCCGTCAATGCGAAGAAGAGGCGGCCGAGACGTGTAACCAATGTCACCCCAATCCATCACGCCAGGTGATATGCCAGTATGGCGATGACGAATACACGCTTCCAATGTGCGTTCACCGCGATGTGGCCAAACCTGGATTCATCCGAGAAATGACATTTTGCCATTCGTGCACCCAGGTTCGTCGTTGAGTACACCATCGCAGGCGCTCCTGTCTGTGATGCAGCGTCAATGGTAACTGCAGCCATGGTCTTCGAGCTGATAGTCCATGCTCCTGTTAACGTCGTCCAACTGTTCGTGCAGATGGTTGTTGTCTTGCAAACGTCACCATATGTAGACTCAGGGATCGAGACGTGGCTGCACGATCCGTTACAGCCATGCGGATAAGATGCCGGTCATCTCGACTGCTAGTGATACGAGGCCGTTGGGATCCAGCACGGCGCTCCGTGTTACCCTCTTGAACGCAGCGATTCCATATTCTGCTAACTGTCATTGGATCTCGACCAACGCGAGTAGCAATGTCGCGATACGATAAACCTCAATCGCGATAGGCTCCAATCCGACCTTTATCAGAGTCGGAAACGTGATGGTACGTATTTCCCCTCCTTACACGAGGCATCACAACAACGTTTCACCAGGCAACGCCGGTCAACTGCTGTTTGTGTATGAGAAATCGGTTGGAAAATTTCCTCATGTCCGGCCGGCGCCAACCTGGTGTGAATGCTCTGTAAAGTTAATCATTTGCATATCACAGCATCTTCTTCCTGTCGGTTAAATTTCGCGTCTGTAGCACGTCATCTTCGTGGTGTAGCAATTTTAAGGGCCAGTAGTGTATTTGGCAATTTCCGAATGTGTTGTTGGGCAGGAGCCCATGACGACAGCTTACATTGCTGGAAGTGAAAGGAGAAGCAATAATAACATTCATATCCTTCGTTGTTAAAAGTCGATAGCAGTTCCTGCGATTATTGAGATTCCGCATGACAAAGTGATGTCACGTTTGCAAAAAGTCTTGTGAAATGAATGTTACCCTTGCTGGAAATAGCGGTTACTGTTGGTAGTAGCGGGTGGTAGTCGTAATATTGTCACTCGACAGTGTAAGACAACAGCTGGTCTGAGTGCACAGAACTGGTTTCCTCTAACATGAAAACATTCGGAGAGTGTACTGTACCGAGGGTGAGCATCAGCTGGTAAAAGACGCCGAGCGCGCCACGTATCTGCTTCTCGGCGATCTCGCCCGTGTAGACGGGCGCGGCGGTGCAGTAGCCGGCGCCGCAGAAGCCGGTGATGAAGCGGCCGACCAGCAGCAGCGGGATGCTGCGGAAGAAGGCGAGCAGCAGCCAGCCCAGCACGAACGGCGGCACCAGCGCCAGCATCACCACCTTGCGCCCGAACCGGTCCAGCGTCAGCGCCATCAGCATCATCGACACCAGCGACCCCAGAGGCGGAATGCCCGCCACCCACGACAGCTCCTCGTCCGTGTACGTGGCTTCCGCCTTCAGCATCTCGAGCGCGGGGGCTGACCATCCCAGCACCATGCCGAACGCAGCACCGCCCAGGGTCGCTAGCGCAAGGAGATAGAAAATACAACATTGTCCTGAATACTTTATACTTTAGCCAAACTCAGTAAAATCTGGCATATATGTGTACATACACTATCTGATCAAAAGTATCCAGACACCTATTAGCAGACATTAATATGGGGTGTGCCCAATCTACGCCTTTTTTAGGTGCCTGAACTCTGCTGAGGACACTTTCAACGAGGTGTCTGAATATCTGTGGGGAAAGGCATCCCACTCCTCCTCAAAAGCCGAAACTAGAGAAGATATTGATGGTGGACGCCGGTGTTCTAACTCATCCCAATAGTGTTTCATTGGTATCAGATCAGGACTCTAGGCACATCGGCCCACTCAGGAAAGTTATTGTCCACAAACAACTGTCCTATTCGAAGGCCTTTACCATTGCTACATAAAAAAGGGTTTAAGCCTATTAAAAAAAGCTCGTCAGGATTACGCAGCTATAAGCTTTAAAAGTTTCTCTGGTATGTCAGTAAATTCGCCACTTCATCTGCTGCAACTAAGTAAAATGGTATCTTAATATAAAATGACTGACAAAAAAAATTAGGCGCCCAGAAATGGAGGAGGGAACGAAATGAAACTCCGCGGGTTGAGAGGGCGTGTGACGTTACTCTAGTGATTACAAATCGAGTCAAATTTCCAAAGACTGTGGTGGTATGAACCCACTTATCATTATGACGTTGCACCCTCTCTAACCCGGATGCATGCACTGATTCGGTTGGGTTGGATGTCACAACGCCATTGTACTCCGTCCTGATGCAAGCTGGCCTACAACTGCTATAATTGCTCCTGTGTATTAGCACCGGGACGGAGGTGCCGTCCTAGCTGGTCTCATTCAGGTTCTGTACGGGACAGGGGCTCTTGCTGACCATGGGACTGCCTCAACACCACGCAGGCCGTTCACGGATAAAAGTACCATATATGGACCAGCATTGTCCCGTTGAGAAATGGCACCATGATATTGTCACGTGAGACATAACACCTGTGGACGCAAGATGTCCGTGACATACTGTTGTGCCACGAGAGTTTCCTCAATCACTATCAGCCGTGGCCTGAAGTCATACCCGATGACTTCTCACACCATGACGCTAGAAGTAACACCGCTATGTCTTTCCAAAATATTGGAATAACAGGTTCGCTTCCCAGGTTGTTGTCATACTTATTGACGATAGTCATCCAGGACAGTGTAGATCGCTGTTCGTGGCTGAACATAATGCGACGTAATTCATCAGTACAACATTGCAGTCCCTACAGCAACTACAGCCATCATGAAATGTATTCGCAATTGCGAATATAGACAAGCATCAGCTGTTTAATGGAATGACAAGAACAAAAAGATCTGCCAGACGGGGACTCGAACCCGAGCTTCCCTCTTATCACGAGTGATCGCTTGGGTCCCGGTCCGGCACAATTTTTCAATCTCGTGATTCCATTCCACAGTTGAAGGTTCCGCTGTAGTGCCTGTTCCTTCAGACATGCATGGATGTCCCAAGGAACTTTGCATAGTACTTCTGAATAACACAGGCACTGCGATATCATATTTACCCGCAGAAACCGGCCAAGCGATGTATAATTAAAATGTCTCCCCTGTACGGGAAAATACACAATGGATCTACGAGTGCAGGTTGTAGACACATGGTTGACGACATAAGGAAGTTCGGGTCTGGACGTGATTCGTGCTCGGATAGCCGAATGGCGATAAATGGGAAATACGGTGTCGAGTTCCGGTTCTAAACAAATTTTGATTGTCGTAATTCCATTACACAGCTGACGGTTGCCCATACGCGCAACTGCGAATATATTTCATGTAATTCATCAATAGGCCACGCTTCCCAGTCATAGCACCACTCCAAACGCAGTCTTTTGAACTGCGTGGTTAACGGCAGCCAACGCATTGAACGGTAATTCTCTACTCTGCCTGCTGTTAGTTTCCAACCACTGGTGTGGGATGACGCAGAATGTTGCAGAAGAAGTAAGCACATTACAACTTTAACACTTTCACTTGTTACTGTGCTCTGTGTGCCAGACAACGAAACTACCACAAAAATGTAACTAACGCACTAAAAAAATGACTAATCGTACTCATCACATAATTTACACACTATAACACATTTATCTTCCTGAATATCTTTTTCGAAATGTAACCTCAGCGGCACCCACAGCAAAGGAAGCTACCCTCACTTCGTATTAATGACAATGTGAAATTAAGTGCACATGCACCTAACGATGGGAGCATGCTGGCGAAACGCTTCGTGCTCATAAAATATTAGTAAAACGTGATTGTTGGATATATATTATTGTCCTTATATATAAAATCCCCCCCATGAACCATGGACCTTGCCGTTGGTGGGGAGGCTTGCGTGCCTCAGAGATACAGATGGCCGTACCGTAGGTGCAACCACAACGGAGGAGTATCTGTTGAGAGGCCAGACAAACATGTGGTTCCTGAAGAGGGGCAGCAGCCTTTTCAGTAGTTGCAGGGGCAACAGTCTGGATGATTGACTGATCTGGCCTTGTAACATTAACCAAAACGGCCTTGCTGTGCTGGTACTGCGAACGGCTGAAAGCAAGGGGAAACTACAGCCGTAATTTTTCCCGAGGGCATGCAGCTCTACTGTATGATTAAATGATGATGGCGTCCTCTTGGGTAAAATATTCCGGAGGTAAAATAGTCCCCCATTCGGATCTCCGGGCGGGGACTACTCAGGAGGACGTCGTTATCAGGAGAAAGAAAACTGGCGTTCTACGGATCGGAGCGTGGAATGTCAGATCCCTTAATCGGGCAGGTAGGTTAGAAAATTTAAAAAGGGAAATGGGTAGGTTAAAGTTAGATATAGTGGGAATTAGTGAAGTTCGGTGGCAGGAGGAACAAGACTTTTGGTCAGGTGATTACAGGGTTATAAATACAAAATCAAATAGGGGTAATGCAGGAGTAGGTTTAATAATGAATAAAAAAATAGGAGTGCGGGTTAGCTACTACAAACAGCATAGTGAACGCATTATTGTGGCCAAGATAGACACAAAGCCCATGCCTACTACAGTAGTACAAGTTTATATGCCAACTACCTCTGCAGATGATGAAGAAATAGATGAAATGTATGACGAGATAAAAGAAATTATTCAGGTAGTGAAAGGAGACGAAAATTTAATAGTCATGGGTGACTGGAATTCGTCAGTAGGAAAAGGGAGAGAAGGAAACATAGTAGGTGAATATGGATTGGGGGGAAGGAATGAAAGAGGAAGCCGCCTTGTAGAATTTTGCACAGAGCATAACTTAATCATAGCCAACACTTGGTTCAAGAATCATAAAAGAAGGTTGTATACCTGGAAGAATCCTGGAGATACTAAAAGGTATCAGATAGATTATATAATGGTAAGACAGAGATTTAGGAACCAGGTTTTAAATTGTAAGACATTTCCTGGGGCAGATGTGGATTCTGACCACAATCTATTGGTTATGAACTGCAGATTGAAACTGAAGAAACTGCAAAAAGGTGGGAATTTAAGGAGATGGGACCTGGATAAACTGAAAGAACCAGAGGTTGTACAGAGTTCCAGGGAGAGCATAAGGGAACAATTGACAGGAATGGGGGAAAGAAATACAGTAGAAGAAGAATGGGTAGCTCTGAGGGATGAAGTAGTGAAGGCAGCAGAGGATCAAGTAGGTAAAAAGACGAGGGCTAATAGAAATCCTTGGGTAACAGAAGAAATATTGAATTTAATTGATGAAAGGAGAAAATATAAAAATGCAGTAAATGAAGCAGGCAAAAAGGAATACAAACGTCTCAAAAATGAGGTCGACAGGAAGTGCAAAATGGCTAAGCAGGGATGGCTAGAGGACAAATGTAAGGATGTAGAGGCTTGTCTCACTAGGGGTAAGATAGATACCGCCTACAGGAAAATTAAAGAGACCTTTGGAGAGAAGAGAACCACTTGTATGAATATCAAGAGCTCAGATGGCAACCCAGTTCTAAGCAAAGAAGGGAAGGCAGAAAGGTGGAAGGAGTATATAGAGGGTTTATACAAGGGCGATGTACTTGAGGACAATATTATGGAAATGGAAGAGGATGTAGATGAAGACGAAATGGGAGATAAGATACTGCGTGAAGAGTTTGACAGAGCACTGAAAGACCTGAGTCGAAACAAGGCCCCGGGAGTAGACAACATTCCATTTGAACTACTGATGGCCTCGGGAGAGGCAGTCATGACAAAACTCTACCATCTGGTGAGCACGATGTATGAGACAGGCGAAATACCCTCAGACTTCAAGAAGAATATAATAATTCCAATCGCAAAGAAAGCAGGTGTTGACAGATGTGAAAATTACCGAACTATCAGTTTAATAAGTCACAGCTGCAAAATACTAACACGAATTCTTTACGGACGAATGGAAAAACTGGTAGAAGCCGACCTCGGGGAAGATCAGTTTGGATTCCGTAGAAATGTTGGAACACGTGAGGCAATACTGACCTTACGACTTATCTTAGAAGAAAGATTAAGGAAAGGCAAACCTACGTTTCTAGCATTTGTAGACTTAGAGAAAGCTTTTGACAATGTTAACTGGAATACTCTCTTTCAAATTCTGAAAGTGGCAGGGGTAAAATACAGGGAGCGAAAGGCTATATACAATTTGTACAGAAACCAGATGGCAGTTATAAGAGTCGAGGGGCATGAAAGGGAAGCAGTGGTTGGGAAAGGAGTAAGACAGGGTTGTAGCCTCTCCCCGATGTTATTCAATCTGTATATTGAGCAAGCAGTAAAGGAAACAAAAGAAGAATTCGGAGTAGGTATTAAAATTCATGGAGAAGAAGTAAAAACTTTGAGGTTCACCGATGACATTGTAATTCTGTCAGAGACAGCAAAGGACTTGGAAGAGCAGTTGAACGGAATGGACAGTGTCTTGAAAGGAGGATATAAGATGAACATCAACAAAAGCAAAACGAGGATAATGGAATGTAGTCAAATTAAGTCGGGTGATGCTGAGCGAATTAGATTAGGAAATGAGACACTTAAAGTAGTAAAGGAGTTTTGCTATTTAGGGAGTAAAATAACCGATGATGGTCGAAGTAGAGAGGATATAAAATGTAGACTGGCAATGGCAAGGAAAGCGTTTCTCAAGAAGAGGAATTTGTTAACATCGAGTATAGATTTAAATGTCAGGAAGTCGTTTCTGAAAGTATTTGTATGGAGTGTAGCCATGTATGGAAGTGAAACATGGACGATAACTAGTTTGGACAAGAAGAGAATAGAAGCTTTCGAAATGTGGTGCTACAGAAGAATGCTGAAGATAAGGTGGGTAGATCACGTAACTAATGAGGAGGTATTGAATAGGATTGAGGAGAAGAGAAGTTTGTGGCACAACTTGACTAGAAGAAGGGATCGGTTGGTAGGACATGTTTTGAGGCATCAAGGGATCACAAATTTAGCATTGGAGGGCAGTGTGGAGGGTAAAAATCGTAGAGGGAGACCAAGAGATGAATACACTAAGCAGATTCAGAAGGATGTAGGTTGCAGTAGATACTGGGAGATGAAGAAGCTTGCACAGGATAGAGTAGCATGAAGAGCTGCATCAAACCAGTCTCAGGACTGAAGACCACAACAACAACAACATATATAAAATTCTCGTGTCACAGTGTTAGTTGCCATACTCCTCCGAAACGGCTCGATCGAGTCTGATGAAATTTTACACGTCCATCGGTACGTCTGAGAATCGGTCGTAATCCATTTTTCATACCCCTAAGTGATAAGGGTTGTCCACCCTAAAAATTTTTTTCTTATTTTTGGACAGCACTTTTTATTATTTTTTTATGATGTGGCATTAACAATACACTCAACCCTAAATTTTCACCCTTCTACCACCAACCCCTATTTTTAATAGCGATTTTAGTAATTTAATAATTTTCAACCCCAGTCGATAACTGATCAATTACCACTTGATCAGTTATCCCCTCCAGGTGTCTACCGGTGATAGTCTTTCACTATTCTATAGATAGGTAATTGAAGAAAACGTACCAAAAGCAACGACTCGAATATCCCTCTTTGTGTCGACGTAACTAGACCGAGAAGTTTATCTAGGTAGCACGCGTCATTCGCCAAACCGACATTTAGGCCTAGAGCACACGCATCGATTTTTATCGTGCGGAAATATATCGTAGATCAAATTCTTTTAGTGGAACAAAGAAGTTCCTATGCTCTCCTTTGTTCCTTTAAAAGAATTTAATCGTACAACATTTTTACGTACGATAAAAATCGATGCGTGTGCGCTTGGCTTATTCATAATGCTGGTGAACACGTTTCGACACGAAATCGCCGCTGTTTTTGTATGCTCATGGGCAAGCCGTGTATCGGCTGCAATTGTTAAATCCGCGCGATCTACCGTAGAAACGCTAGAACTAATAATGACCGATACTGCCGGATCCCCTAAGCCTTTTCTCACTCCCTATAGAGTTTTCGGCCGTTATTATTGTTTGTGTCACGAGTTCCCGCCAACACCGGCTATTGTGTTACACGTATACATTGTGTTACCCGTATACATTATTCTTATAGACTAGAGGTAATTTATATGGCAAAACAACGTTTGCCGGGTCAGCTATAACTTATAAAGGTTTTCAGAGGCGGAACGAAGTTCACCGGGTATAGCTATTTATTTCATAAGACTCTTGCAATAAAGTCGCAGGCTTCTACATCCATATAAAATGGATAAATTTAAGCTATTACTGGATGCCTGCAGTCTGTACCACCCACCAAAGTTAATCATGACAGGTATTGCTGCCCTGAATGTCTGTAGTGAGGTTGTTGCAATTGTGGAAAGCACGGGTCTGATCGCCCTGCATAGCGACCCATTACATGGTTATGCACCAACGATCTAGAGACTGAGATCGAGGAGAAGCTTCATGAAGAACAACGTCTTGTAAAACGATTCCGCGCACTGCAAGAATGGAAATGTAGAAAGCACAGATTATAAACGATCCACTTTGGCCTCAACAATCTGTAAATCTCCGTCTTAGCCAGCAAGAAACGTGGATTACGTGGTATGCTCTCAGACGTCTATGCTCGGAAGATCCAGATGTAGTCTCTAAAACGAGGATTTCCAATTGTCATTAGCAACTGCGACAGCAGAAAAGCTCAAATCAAAAACCACTCGCTTTGCTGCCGGCCATAAACCGAGGGCGATGTACTTCAAGCAGCTCCAAACGCTCTCGGTAATCCATGGTGTAATCTTCTATGCGTTTAGATGCGTAATTTAAGTTATTGTTTTACGTATTCTGTAATTTCTCCTTTGTGTTTCTTTGTAATGGAAGGTGGAGTAAAGCGGCCAGGGCGGGAAAAGAGGGCATTGCATATGTTTTGCGCAGAATAGTGTTACTGCCTGCCGACACGTGGTTAAAGAAGTTATAACATGCACCATCTTAGTTGTAAACATGTTTAATAAAGGAAGTTTGTTTCGCTATTTTCTAGTAAAAATGTTCTGATTTTCAGTCGTATGATGTAAGATCAGTCATTTGTAACCTCATTTATAGGCAGAGTAAGACTTTTTTTATAGTATCAACGTTTAACTAACATCTTTTGGCTTACACATTTGGTTCCTTGTTGTTTCTTTTATAGTTTCATCTGTGAACCACTAACACCGAAATGGCGTCCGATCGGGCAAAGTGGCCACATTACTTGTTCATTTTTGTATGTTTAACTCATAAGAGCTACAAACAATCCAGTCGGAGGAACATCCGCAACTGAGTATTATATCAGAGGTTGAAAATATCGCTACAGTTGTAACATTTTTTTATTTAACACACGGCCGGTTTCGTGCTCTTATACGCCCATCTTAGGATGTCGTTAACTTCGTACTGTGACCCCGAGCGCCGCGGTGGACGTGTACAAGACACGGTGTCCTACCAACGACCGTATTGCGTACTGGTGGGCGTATAACAGCCAGAAACCGGTCGTGTGTTATGTAAAAAAAGACCTTACAACTGTAGCGGAATTTTCAACCTCTGTCATAAGAATTAGTTACTTCCGTATATTACGCATAATACTCCAGATTGACTTCTAAATCCAATTATAAACAAAGCTGTCATCTGTTATTCATCCCTTTGTGACGATTTGGAAGTAATTGATTACTGATTTTTAATACTATCTCTGTTCTCTTTGACCCAGTAAAAGATTCCGATTGAAAATGGTCTGCCGCAACAGTAATGAGGCATCAAGATGCATTGAAAATATGTCCGGAAATCAGAGCAACAAACATGGGATACCACTGCGACGGAACATGCAACTGAACTGGCGAAGAATGGAAATGCCTTTTTCTGCAGCAGCAAAGCAATTTAATGTTCCACGCAACATGCCGAAATGAAAGATATAGAGATGCAGTTGGAAGTAAAAGATTACGGGAAGCTTAATGAGTGTGTTCAATGAAGAACAAGAAAACCCTAATTATATTTTTAAATGGGAAAGCAATTTTCTGAATTTGCAGTGAATGATCAACGGAGACTAGCATTCCAGTTGTCGGAGTGGAACAAAATACCAAATCGTTTCTATTGTAATAATCTACACTGATGAGCCAAGATATTATGACCACCTACTAAACAGCTCATTTGTCCGTCTTTGGGACGAAATACATCACTTATTCCGCGTATCAGGGATCTGACATTTCATTTGTAGGTTTGTGGAGGTATGTGGCATTAGAAGCCTACACACAGGTCATGCGGTTCGCGTAAATAACGGGCCGCTGATATTCGTATGGAGCATGGGGCCCGATAGCGACCCAGGTGGGTTCCATAGGATTTACATCAGGCGAATTCGAGCGCCGAGACATCAACGTGAGTTCTCTATAATGCTCCTCAACCCGCTGTAGCACGGTTCTGGCTCCAGAGCATGGACAATGATATTGCTGGAAGATGACATCGCCGACTTCAAGCATGAAGGGATGCAGGTGGTTCGCAGCTTTCAGCGTGTTTTCGATTACTACCACAGGTCCCATGTGAGGGCAGGAGAATGTCTCCCACAGCATAATACTGCTCCCACAAGCCTGCGTCCGTGGCGCGCTGCACGTTTCGAGCCGCCGTTCGCCTCCATGACGGCGTTTATGGAGAGACTATCGACCTAGCGTAGCAAAAATGTGATTCACTCAAAGAGCCGACACGTTTCCATTGATCGACGTTCGAATCCCAATGGTCCTGTGTCCACTGCAATAGTAATTGACTATGTCGTTGGGCCAACATCTGAACAAGCAGGTGTGGCGCTGCGGATCTCCATGTTCAACAATATACTATGTATGAACGGTGTACTTGTGCGTGCACCTCTTTCGGCAGAGATGCCACATATCACCATCTATGCTACTTTATACAGAAGAAAAGCCTCCAAACCCCACTGCCTGTGATGAGTCGTGGACGGCCAATCATTTAGTGCCTAGTGGTAGTTTCACTTTCCTTCTACCTCTTACCGTAGATGCTCACGACAGTAGCACGTGAACATTCGATCGGCTTCGCCGTTTTCGAGATACTCGTTTACTGGTTTACTGGCTCTGCGTAATAATAACCTGCTCTGTGTCAAAGTCGCTTATCACAATGGATTTCCCCATTTGCACCCCATATCTTCAATAGGACAAACGCCGTTCATGTCTGCTCCGATTACACACTTCTGTTACTACGTCACATGCCCGCAAAGCCACCAGGCGTCATCCAACGTCGTAATGGGCAGTGGTCATAATGGCTCAAAATGGTTCAAGTGGCTCTGAGCAGTATGGGACTTAACATCTGAGGTCATCAGTCCCCTAGAACTTAGAACTACTTAAACCTAACTAACCTAAGGACATCATACACATCCATGCCCGAGGCAGGATTCGAACCTGCGACCATAGCACCCGCGTGGTTCCGGACTGAAGCGCCTAGAACCAATCGGCCACACCGGCCGACAGTGGTCATAATGTTTTGGCTTATTAGTGTATATGGAAAAGTAGCCAGACACTGACCACATTATCACCTAAGGTGGGAAAAAGCCTACAGAAAATAGCATGAAGTTCCTACATATTATTTTCCTCTTCACTTAAAAATATTTGCCATAACACTTTATAATCTGTAGGTTCAGAATGTGTAATCGGTTACTGCTATCAATAACTATGAATTGGTGAAATGTCAGTTTTCCTTATAGTGTCCACTTTACCCTACTTTCCCCCTACTGATGCTTCTGATATGAATAAACAAATAAATTGAAGAGAAGTTTTCGGCAACACTAATAATTGCTCTAAACGGATCATTATCATTGTTAACTACAAGTAAGTTTACTGGGAACCGCTCACAGTTAAGTGAACAAGTTGCTCACGTCTCACTGTCCTATAGTCCGCCTCGATAGCTGAGTGGTGCAGGCACGATAGCTCAGCGTGTTCGGTCAGAGAGATAGCTATCATCTGTAACAAAAAAAAAAAAATGGGAGAATGGATGAACAACGAACTTGAACAAGCGTCATGGGACGCCCCGAACAAATACAACGACCAATCATGAACAAAATTAGATTTAAAAAAAAGTGGTCAGGGCGGCAGAATGCCATACAAGGGGCGCGGGTTCGAGTACCGGCTGAGTTGGAGATTTTCTCCGCTCAGGGACTGGGTGTTGTGTTGTCTTCATCATCATATCATCCCAATCAACACGCAATTCGCCGAAGTGGCGTCACCTAAAAAGACTTGCACCAGGCGACCGGTCTACCCGACGGGAGGCCCTAGCCACACGACTTTTCATTTCACTGCCCTATAAGCCCACGATCGTGGTGGCTCACAAAATACAAGCAAGAGCGAACTTCACAGATAAATATCGGATTGATGCCTTCTGGGACCTCCAAGTTTTTCAGGTCAGTTCCAAATGCTATTATAATGTTTTTCCTCCCTCTATACATCGTACTCGTAGGGAGCGTCGCTCGTAATTACGCATTCCCATTTTACTGTGGCGCCACAGACACAGCATAAGAGTGAGCCCTGTGCAGTTGCGGCGCACCCTCCGCTCCGCTTCGTTCTTCTGCTGACTCACCGCAGTGGTTGCATCTTTGGTTACGCCCGGCGCCCGAAACACCCGTATCATCGCCGGCACATTGCAGCCGGCACTCCACCGAGCGCACCGCTATCAGTCATCACGAGGAACGCGATGATGGTTCGTCGCGCTCAAGAGCAGGTACTGTGCTTCTTGACTGCTTCTTGCCTTCCGCTCTGCTGCTTATTATGTTTAGGTTCATATGCAGTTGCTCTTATTTGGCATGAAGAGTGTCAGCAGCTAAGTGCATGAGCTTCACTATTTTTCGAGTCTCGGAGTTTTTTCTGTTCTTTATTTCTTCTTATTGTACGACGAGATACGCTTAAAATGGCTACGTGAATCATGTTACCATGTCACGAACTTCTGTAACAATTAAACTGTTATTTATTAATTGTGCAAGACGTAACTGTTCATTGTGATAATGTAAGGGGTCGTACTAACATTAAAATGTGACACCTTTCGAATGAGTTCTGTTCATTTACTAAGTCTAAATGTGGCTCATAAAACTGGCTTTCGTAACTCGACTTTCACAGCCTGGTCAAATTTCGGTTCCTCCATCGTCAATTGTTTTACTCAATGGTCTCTGGAAAGCAGCTATTTCATTTTCCGATTTAGTCAGCATGATGACTATTTCCCTTCAATTAAATATGGGGTGTGGGTAACTTCGTAGCCAGTCCCATATTTCTTCTTCCCCTTTGCTGCACAGAATGTCACTCCATGCACATCAGCTGACATTTTTAAAAGCAAGAATCTGTGAATTCCAGCATACTTACAAAGTGGTTGAGCGTTACACAGAAGCCAGCAGATTCAAAATGTGACTGGTCATGTAGAGACTCAAATAGTGTTCTGAAAATACTAGTTGCCGGATTTCCTCTATCGCAATCGATTTTGTTGTTGTTGTGGATTTCAGCTCTCCACAATGGTCTATTTTGTACAAGCTTCTTGACTACATCCATAATTTGAATCTTCTGTATCACATGCAAACGCTTAACCATTTTTGAAACGTGCTGCAGTTGCCAGATTCTTACTGTTAAAAATGTCGGCTAATATGGATGGAGTGACTTTCTATGCAGCGAAGGAGAAGTATAGGATTAACTAAGAAGTTATCCACCTCTCATATTTAATTGAAGAGAAATAGCCATCATGCTGACTAAGGGAAATGAAACAACTGGATTTCAATGGTCGGTCATGTAATACAATCGATGAAATCAAAAGCCAAAGAAGTCCTATACTCAGAAAATGATAGTAGGCGAACAGATGCAGCAATCCTGCGTAACGTCCTGGTGGAGATGTTTTGTCGTTTTCTTCCTACGACCTGTTAGGAAGTGTCAGGTGTGTGCGTGTGTGTTGCTTGAGAGTACTTGTACAGTGTTGTGTTGGATTTGTGTTATTATGTGTGAAGGGAAGAGACAAGACGAAACACGGTGCCGGCATATAGCCTACTCCTCTGGAATAGCACGAAGTGGCTGCCAAGTTTAACGATCGACAGTGCCATATGCCCTCACTTCATGAGACACTGCGGAGAGGCTTAGAATTTAATCCAGAACATTGGCGCAAAGACTGCCGATCCGGAACTTTACGTAACCTCTTATTCTCCCCTTGCAGAGCAAATACCGACAGTGAAAATTTTCCACCACCGAGATTCGCACCGCCTGACCTGCCAGTCGAAAGCAGCGGCTCAAGTGTGCCTTAACTACCTCGGTTACGGCGATGGGTAGGACTTGACTGGTCTAGGAAAATCGAGTCAGATATTAACAAGCTGTCAAAGAAAATCGGTTTACGATATTCTGTTTTAGTCTTCAAAAAGTTTTGTTGCATATAAACATAGTGATTGTTCGGCATATGACATAGGGAACTAATAAATTATCGTCATGTTTGGTCTACATACGGTCCCTATATAGCAGTGGGGAACTGGAGACGGTAGTGGCTCCCTGATTTTGATTTCATGTCTTCTTCGTCCTGATTTCCATAGTAGTTTGGATGATAAGGAAGACGCTAGCGGCAACGACACGTACACTTAAGGGCCAAAACATTGTGACCACCTGATTAATAGCTTGTTTGTCCGTCTTTGGAACGTCATACGTCACTGATGTTTCGTATCAGGGATCCGACAGGTTGCTGTCCTTTAACTTTTTGTCAAGATCTGTGGATCTTTTCCTTCTTTTTTGAAGAAATAGCCCAATGGAATCTTTTTGATTTCAGATATATCATTTATTGCTTTCTCCTTCAGCTTATTTATATGAAGTCTATTTTCGGATGGTTTTGATTTATTGAGAAGTTTAGTTTCCATTGACAACTTTCGACAGCATGTTTGGTTCTCAGCCATGGATTAAAAACATTCCACATTTCAACTAGTGTAATAGGGTGTTCCATTCATTGAGTGACGACATAGCATGCGAATCTGATGACGTTATCTCCACTGAGCATTTCCTACGCTTCATCAGCGCTGTTTAGTGGAAAGCGTGCCACTGAAGCACACGTGCGGCAGAATAATCGGACTTCTCTATCCCCGTATTCCTCCTTTAGTACCAGATCTTGTATTTTCTTGCACAGATATTGGTTGAAGTGAAAACTGTGACCGAAGAAGGATATTACAGGGATCACTGTTTTCATAGCTTTACTTTTAGCCATTTGCAAGTCTAGCACTGCAGTTTTCGGTGATCACACACTGATCTTATTTTTTCAGTCCAGAAACAAGCCTTTCACATATTTTTCATTTTCATCTGAAAGCAAAGCAAATGAAACCGGAAACACCTTCGTCTCTTCTTACGTGCTTGCGACGTCAACGTATGTACTGTACAGTTGTTTGACCTGTTTCGAAGAACCGTCAAATGTCTTGTCCACAAGATCAGTTCCTTTTTCACACAGAATTTTCTTGAAACACTAGGAGTCTTCCTTTCAGAAAAAGACCTATCGTCAATTTTCAAAGAAGTATGACTTTCAGTTAATTTCAAAATGTCTTCGCTTAGCTGAATCTGCGAACTAGTAGCTGGGTTCTGGGACGTCCCAACAGCTTCCCTTCTTGTTTTACGCAATGCAGTCTTAGAGCTAGCCTAATATGGCATATTTGTGACGAAATCTAAAACTTTATTTTTTTAAATCTTGAAGCTCGTCTTTCAAAATTTGTAAAATAGTCGCTGTCTTTTTTTTTTTCGTGGACTCTTTTCGAGCAGGTATGCTTTTATGTCTTAATCTCTACACCAGCTTCGTCGCCTCTCTTCAACGGCCTCTGCACTTACTCTGTTCGGAATTCACGCACCAATTCGTATATTCTGTGCACCCGGTAGGGATGACCATTCTTGAGAAGATACAGCTTCCCTTTCGTTGTTGTAATTATTTTCATTACCGACAGTGTAGCTCAGGCTTACGAAACGGCTAAGACAACCGGCGGCCCGTGGGCCTGGTCTAGCCCGAGTTTTATTTCAATATGACCCCGGAAAGAAATTCGTGGGAGAGAGAATCGCTGCAAATTTTTTTAACGGGTGGTTTTAAGACAGCTATTGTAAAACGTCGTAAATAAAGACACAATGTTCACGACGCTTAAATAAACGTAAACATCTGAAAATGGGGTGAATATAAAATTAATGTTATCTCAAAAACACGTGTTTTGAGCCATTATTTGTTGGCAAAGCGTTTCGGGAAAGGGGTACCAATCAAATCGGTGCTTTATCTCATAAACATTAACGTGAAGGACGCTTATAGATTTGACTTCATGCGCTGAAAGCATTGCTATCGCGTCATGTGACGAGGTGGTCAATGAACTTAAGTATAGTGTAGGCAAATTAGATTTTTGGTGGCCAATAAATATGCACAAGTTAGAAATAATTTTAATCGACGTTAGGCATCTGAGACAAAAGTTAAATGAGTCTGCAACGATTCTTGGATTGAGCTAAACTTTGGAGGTCCGAAAAATCATAATTTTTTTGTAATTTTTCAGCTTTTAGCTTATAATTCTAAAACGATAAATCATACAGAGAATTCTGAAAAACACCAAAATGAAAGGACATAAAATTCCGCGTTGAATGACAGACTTAAAAGTTAAAATCGATTCAGCCATTTTGCCAACTTGGCAGGCATGTCCGTTATGTTCATGTCCGAACACCTGTAATTCAAAAACAACTACTCCAAATGGAAAGTGCCATGCATAAAAGTAGCAGAACATCAAATTCTGCGTAAAAAGAGCTCCTAAATTTTAAGATTCACTTATTCCTTTGCAAAGCCACAAATAAAAAACGTGAAAGTCCTCGTAGCGCTAAATTCCTGTTAAGACTGTTTTCTGTCGTCAGATTAATTTTGAACGCCAAATCATCCAAATTCCTCCAAATATTGAGATTTAAGGACAATTTAGTTAGGTACCTGCCGATCAAGGCCGTTACCTGTATGTGTTAACATTAATTAATTAGCATCCCAGTCCAAGGTGACAAACGGGTTAAAATGAAGAAAATCATATCAAATAAAAGGTTTTATTAATGGAAAAATACTTCAACTACCATGTAAAATTGATGACAATTTTTTCACAAATATTCCTTAAGAAATTGTTGTTCCGTATTTACATTCATTTCCAATTTCCAATGGCTCTGAGCACTATGGGACTTCTGAGGTCATCAGTCCTCTAGAACTTAGAACTACTTAAACCTAACTAACCTAAGGACATCACAAACATCCATGCCCGAGGCAGGATTCGAACCTGCGACCGTAGCGGTCCAGGCTGTAGCGCCTAGAGCCGCTCGGCCACTCCGGCCGGCATTTCCAATTTATTATTTTTTTATGTTTTTCTGCGTTACGGGAAGGTGGTCCCACAGAGGAAATGTCGTCGTCCAATTCTTCATCTTCTTCTAGGATACGATCTAAATCAATTTCGTCCTCGGTTATATCAATCTCATCGTCGATTTGCGTCCAATCAAGAAGACGTCCTCTTCTTTTATCATATTAAAGCATGGAAGCTCATTGGAATCGCTGCATGCAGCCAAGCACTTTATACAGGCTTTCCTGTAGGAACTAGCCGCTTGGCATTCCCTCTTGCGCTTGCAGGATATTGTTGAGCATTTCCTGGGGCCTTGGTGGTTGTGTGGTTGCAATGGGGATCAGACCGCTTTTCTGTGGTCTACCAGCCCCAATTCAGATCCAGATGTTTGATCCTCTAGATCTGAACATACAAGTAGACACTGAGGGAGTGCTGCCGAGCGGCGGCTCCGATTGGAGGCAAAAATGCCAAACTAAAATTATTAGTTTTCGATAAAGCTCTCTGGAACATCAGCAGACAAATTTTATTCAAATGTATGGAGCTGCCACCTGTACAGTAACGCACAATGAACTTCACTCCATAATTTCCTTTACTTTACGTTTATGGTCACAATTTTTTTTTTTTTTTTGTCACCAGTCTACCGGTTTCAGTCTATAATGACCATCTCCAAAGCCGTTTTATAAAAACCTCTCCTAATGTACTGCAGGCTTTGTTTAACATTTGACGATGCCACTATGGCTGCTGTACATTAGGACATGTTTTTATAAAACAGATCTGAAGATAGTCATTATAAACCGAAACCGGTAGTCTAATGACAAAAACATTTGTGATCGTGAAGTAAAGGAAATTTATTCTATATTCGGGTCACTGTTTTATTTGCGACCATATCGCAGCTTGTGGAACTCCACTCCATCAGCGACCTTGGAGGTACGCGTTCTGTTGAAATGCGTTTGTGAATTGATTTTACCCAGCCGAAAAAATGTAGATGTGGTGTCACAGCCACCGATCTCGTCAGGAAATAAAACGTGGCTTTTGTTTTGGCTTCTTCAGAGAGCTTAGATCCGTTGGGGATGTAAATGAATGTGTCTTGGTTGCCTGTTCCAAGTTTCATAAGGAAGATATTGATGGCGGGTTGTTCCCGCTCACTATTATGCAAAGCTGGTACTTTTTGCCGATGATACAAGTATAGCTATCACACCCAACAGAAATGAATTAACTGGTGAAATTGTAAACGATGTTTTTCAGAAGATCATTAAGTGGTTCTCTGCAAATGGACCCTCATTAAAATTTGGCAAAACACAGTATATACAGTTCCGCATACTAAATGGAATGACACAATTAATAAATATAGACTTCGATCAGAAATCGGTAGCTAAGGTAGAATATTCAAAATTTCTAGGTGTATGTATTGATGAGGGGTTGAACTGGAAAAAACACGCTGAGGATCTGCTGTAACGTTTGAGTTCAGCAACTTTTGCTATTAGGGTCATTGCAAATTTTGGCGATATACATCTCAGTAAATTAGTTTACCACGCCTATTTTCATTCTCTGCTCTCGTATGGCATCATATTCTGGAGTGTTCATTGCACAAAAGCGTGTAATCAGAATAATTGCTGGAGCTCATCCAAGATCATCCTGCAGACACTTATTTAAAGAGCTAGAGTTCTTCATTGTAGCCTCACAACATACTTGTTATTAACAATCCGAACGAATTCAAAAGTAATAGCAGTGTACATGGCTGAAACACTAGGAGAAAGGATGATCTTCACTACTCAAGGTTAAATCTAACTTTGGCTCAGAAGGGGGTAAATTATGCTGCCACAAATGTCTTTGGTCACTTACCTAATAGCATCAAAAGTCTGACAGATAGCCATATAGCACATAAAAGGAAATTAAAAGAATTTCTTAATGGCAACTCCTTCTACTCATTAGATGAATTTTTGCAAATAGTAAGTGAGTAATTTCCCCAACTCCCACAAAAAAAATTAAAAATATTAAGTGTCATGTAATATTTTGTGTAATGTAATATCTTGTATAGACACCTTTTATAAACCTGACACGTTCCACATCATTACGAAGTGTCGTATTCATGATCTATGGAACGAGTACTAAACTAATCTAATCTAATTATCAACTATGTGGTCAGTCAGAATCTTCTCCGACAATGAAAACGTTGTCTCCTTGTTTCGACTTTTCTATTGCTGTGCCAACAATCAAGGGCTATGCGGTACTCCGTGGCCTGCTTGACCTGATGCCCTTCACCATGTAATTTTTCTGTCAACATTGACATTTGACTTTTCTTATTAAATTGGTTTAGTAAGAAACGATCATCTGACACAGTTGATTACATTGTCTCATCAAATAAAACAGAAGCCAATGACATAACGCGGGCACTTCAAGCACATTCAACAGATTTTATGCTTTTCTCAACTCCCTCCTAAGGTTATCCATCAAACACTATGGTGCAGTAGGACCCAAAGTGTGTTGTGCTTTTTGTTCAAGGATAGAGGAAAACAGTTCATCCGAATTCCACACAACTCGGTGTAAGAGGAACGCGCTGTCAAGAACGAATTCTGTGTTTCTTGTGGTTTTAACATTCACTGTATTGTACAGTTTAAAGAGATCTGATTTTCTTGTCTTGTGCATTATTCCATCGTCATCCAAACGAGTTAATACATGCGGAGCTAACGCAAAGGGAAAGTATGACTCAAGCTGTTGTGATGATTTCACATGCAAAAGGATTCGAGGGAAAATAGTTTCAGGACTGACAATGACTGGTTCACCACTCACTTCAGTACTCCTTGATCGATTATCATAAACACAACTAATTAACACAAAAACAAGATAAATTACCTACTTGAATAATTAAATTAGTAAACAGAGCTAACTATCTGGGTGGATATATCCGAAACTAAACTGCCCTTAAAGTTGAGTATGACGAATGGGATGATTGGTGTAGTGTTGGCAGAAGAGCCAACACCTTGTTACGAGAGACCGAAATGCACGCGTTTAGCTCACGCAGGCTGGCGTGAGGAGGGAAGGACTATACTGACGTGAGGTCTGGAACATGACAAGGAATTAGAATTCAGAAAGCGGACGTAGCTAGTCTGATACTTAACTTTAATTCATTAATAATGAACGTTGCTCTTGACAGTACATGAGTCACAATTTATCTGTTCAGAAGACATATATGGCGCCTTGCTAGGTCGTAGCAAATGACGTAGCTGAAGGCTATGCTAAACTGTCGTCTCTGCAAATGAGAGCGTATGTAGTCAGTGAACCATCGCTAGCAAAGTCGGCTGTACAACTGGGGCGAGTGCTAGGGAGTCTCTCTAGACTAGACCTGCCGTGTGGCGGCACTCGGCCTGCAATCATTGATTGTGGCGACACGCGGGCCCGACGTTTACTAACGGACCACGACCGATTTAAAGGCTACCACCTAGCAAGTGTGGTGTCTGGCGGTGACACCACAATTGGAGTTCAAAAGTAAATTGACTTAGAGTAATTTGACGTCACAAAAAGTCTTAGCAGGAAGTTAGCTCTACGAATACTTCCACGTTTTTATTTCTATCTTTGCAAATTGGTGAGTGAATTTTAAAATTTAGGAGCTCTTTTTACGCAAAATTTGATGCTTCACAACTATCATGCTGGACAATTTCAGTAGCCGTTTTTTAGTTAAAGGCGTTGGAACAGGAATGTACTGACTTTTCGCTAAGTTGGTAAGAACTGCGATTTTTTTGATCGATTATGGTGAACAGCTGGACCGATTTTAACTTTTAAGTTAAATTTTAAGCTGAATTTTATGCGCTTTCATTTTAGAATTTTTAGAATTTTCTGTAAGGTGTATCGTTTTCGAGTTACAAGCAAAAAACTGAAAGAAGTGCAAAAATTTCGTGGTTTTTCGGCCCTCCAGAGTTTAGCAGAAGCCAGATATTGTCGCAAACTCATTTAATTCTTTTTTGGGACATCTAACGTCGATTATAATTATTTCCAGCTTGTGCTTATTTATTGGCTAGAGGGGCGTTTTTTCGGGCCAATTTTACTGAGGTAATAAGTGAATCAGGCCCGATGGTCAGTAATGGTAGCCTATACACAGAAACGAAGGCTGTCGGCGAAGGCACTCCCTGACTGACGGTGAAACGCATCTGCTGCTGCTGCAGTGGGGGACGCCCTGCTTGGAAAACCAATAATGCACAAACAACTCCTTGGTCGGAAGTCCCATGGTACCTACAAAACAGCCGCAAACACCTCGGTGATGGTCGGGTAAAGGAGCGTTGGGGGTGGGGGGCAAGCTGTGTTTTCCTCACAGAGTGCCGTGCTGACTTTACGTATGTCAGTACTTTTTTTGCATTGCAAGGAACAACGATGTCTTCGAATGTGCTACATTCACACCTGCACTCTATTGTTGGATCGCCACCATTGGCAGCGCCGAAGTCGATCGACTTCCGCAATTCAGAACTAGGGAGACATTGTTCAGGACGTTGTGAACAGATAGTGAGTATACGCTAGTACTATGTGGAACAACATCAGTATGAATAAAGAATTTTCCTATACTTAGGGTGATTTTGTGTCTTATAATTTAACTGTAACGTGTAAGCAGTTCTCTAAGTTTATCACTCTGTAAGATGCTCCGCAGAAGTTTAGAATATTTGCCAGATCCATCGGTCCGCAATCTGTTCATGTGACTGTTAGATGACTAAGGCCGTGCAATTTTTCACCAAATATGAAGTAACCAAGAGATTCTGAAATCTATAGTAATAATTTTTATTCAATTACTTTCTTACATGTAGAGAATTGTTGAGTGCAGGAGTGGGCAAAAAATTAACAGGCGTAAGTTACTGCCAAAGAAAGTCACATAAAATTGCATAATTTCATAAATCTAGGGACATGCAGAAAGTTAAGGTATCTGTCATTTGACCAACTCTAAGAGAAGGGAGGGTGTCGAGGTCTTTAGAGACACAAACATGGATGTCACAAAGAAGGGGAAACATATCGGATGTGTCTTATTCAAAGGAATCGTTTGGGCATTTGCCTCAGTCTGTTTCATGAAATCTCTAAAACCCAAATCCGGATAGCCAGTCTGGGATTTGAACCCTACACCTCTTCAATGCTAGTCCGTTTCTTTAAATAGTGAGCCACCTCCTTCGGCGATCGTTAGAGAAGAGCGGATACAGGAAGAGGCTGTAATATAGCCATCCGGTAATTAACTGCAAAAGGTTTGCAGAAAGGACAAAACGTGTAAATCAGAACATCTTGACAGTTGCCAACGCTACTCCTCTGTTCGAATTCCACGTTAAACTGTAGATCAGCGGTAGTCAACCTTCTCCCTACTGCCGGCTAGTGGAGGTTCCAGCTTTCAATGTGGGCGCTAGACGGTAGGGGTTTTAAAAATATTTTCATTAAGTTTTCATAAAATTTTGACATAAAGTATTTGGCAAGTTAGCCAGTATCCCTGCTTCATAAATTTTGTAAAGTTACTTCCCTAATTTATAAATCACCATAACGAGGAGCTGCTGGGTTTTAGAAAATTTTACTACTACCAGAGTTACAAAAGTGAGCAGTTGGTAAAGAAGTTGAGTACTCCTGCTGTAGATCCTCCTATAACTGGCTGTGTATTATTCGGGCAAAATAAGTTGACACTTAGCGCGGTGGCTGACAGGAGCGACCATAGAGGTCTTTCTTATTTTACGGTCGGTTCCAACCATTGACCTATCATGCTCGCTGTATTAACTCCGTATGACAGCGTGATTTTACAAATAAATAAATAAAAAACTGCTTTCCAGTCCTTGCACTGGCAGATTTTGGCATTTACGTGTTACATTTATATGTAGGATATATTTGAAGATAGAATATACAATGTTCAGTTACAGCCCTGCAGTGACGCACAAGAGATGTCAAATAAAATGTTTTATGCTATTGTTATTATTCTTCCAAACTGTAAATAACATTCTAGGAAAACAGATATATTTA
The DNA here is from genome assembly GCF_023864275.1 of Schistocerca cancellata. Classification (NCBI taxonomy): domain Eukaryota; kingdom Metazoa; phylum Arthropoda; class Insecta; order Orthoptera; family Acrididae; genus Schistocerca; species Schistocerca cancellata. Next base: position 680,055,461 of record NC_064628.1, read on the forward strand.
TCCTGACACCAGCGGCTTTATGTATGAAGGTTTTACCTATCGATGACACATGAAAATTTGTGCTACACCGGGGCTGACGAGACTTGTAATATTTATTTTAACCATGCCCGAAGAAACAAACATTGGCGACGATCTTGCAGCTGTACTTAATTCATTAAAATTATTCACGATTGAGGAATCTTTCTGACATTGGCTACATTATGTATGAGGTTCGTCACCAACGTCTGCTTCATCTGACATTGTTACAATAAGCATCATTAGCCTCGGGGGTCAAAATGATTATCGTAATACCATCGTTGAACACGTTTGCCTCCTTGAAACCCTGTGGCTGGAATCCAAGTAAAGTTGTTTGCAATGGGGTCAGTATGAGACACGAAAGTTGGGGCCGGTCACGTAATCGTGCTCAGATACCATAAGTGTTTAAGACGGCTGCTCGCAGCAAGCTGGACATCTGAGTTTGAGTCCCGGTTCGATACAAATTTTCATGTGTCACAGGTAGGTAATATCTTCTTACGTAATGCAGCTAATGTCAGAAAGATTCTGCAGTTGTAAAAAAATTTCATAAATTTAGTGTCGCTGCAAGATCGTCACCAATGTCTGTTTCTTCAGACAGTGTTAAAATAATATATATTTATGGTTGCATACTACGCATATCATTTCCTTAATCCACTGATTTCTTCGTTCGCTGTCCACAGCCACAGAAAACATTGTGGACACAAAATGTTTTAGCCTTTGTTACTTCTATCTGTTCGACTGTTAGGTTGGTAGCGAGAAGCAGTTATAAAATTCTTTTTCAGTAATTCGTACAGCAAAATACAGTTAAACAATAATGTAACAAAATATCCACGGGTGTACTGCCGGTCTACAGTGTCCAACGGGCCCGTTGGGCGCTGTAGACCGGCAGTATACCCGTGGATATTTTGATTATCAAATACGCCGGGAGAAACTCAAGAATCACACAATAATGTAACAGTTTGAACAGAAGCTGATTACAGAACAAAGTTTAATTCTATCCAAAGTTATGATAACCGTGTAGCTTTTTTAAAATGTGTTTTGGATAAAAAATTACTGCTCTAAATCCGTTCCCTATGCTCATTCGATGATATTGTAAATTTAATGAGCTCAGAATAGTGGCATAAATAATTTTTTTCCAAATTGTGGTCTCTGACTATGAGTGGTATAGCAATGAGTGCAACGACTGTATGATTAAGTTATTCTTTGTCTTATTTGATTTCCAGTTAAAAATTTTGTACACAAGAGACGCATGGAGGGAGTTAATAACAGCTTGTGAAGATCGTAAAGAAAAATAGAGAGGGCACAATGGATTTATATGAAATCAAAGTAGACCGCAAGGCCCAAAAACTCTGAAATCCTCTGCAGTAATGGCGTTTCCTCATGCATTAAATTTACTCCTGACTAACTGTTAAGAAGAAAGTCAGTAAGAAAACATAGATAGTGCGAAGCTGCTGCTGTCATACCCACTGTTTACTGCAGCTTTCTTCATTTATTTACATATTCATTCCTTAGTAGTCAATCACCTTGTCAAAATAATGGACCATCACAATCAAAACTCCTTTTTGAATTATTTGTGCTTCAAAATTTAAACAGTCTGCTATTACATTTTAACATAGACGCGCTTTACTTGTACTACTATTAATTATAATTCTGCTACTGCTACTGCAACTACCACTACCACTACCACTGCCATAAGTCTTATACCAGATTCAACCACAAATACAAAGACAATAGTTACTGCTTTTAGTATTAACTCGTCTCTGACCTATGCGAAGTTATGCTGCCAGGCCTATTACCATCGTTGACTAGTGTTGTAACTTCTCTCACAATTTTCGCAGGCTTTCCGCTCTAAAGTCAGAAAGGTAGACTTTTGATATTTAACCAGTTTTCAACGTCCTATGTCCTATCATTCATGTTGACAGATTTTGAGTCATTATATTGAGTCTACATTACATGATTGCGAATCATTAAGAATTTTTAGTTATCAATACTTACCAACATCTCGTCTACAACACGTCCAAAAGTGATAACTAAGAACTATTGTTTTGTGCATGAGATCTTGCTGTGTAAGAAGAAAAGTGCAACGCAACGTCGTACCGCAAATTTACGTGAACAAAAATCGAAAAAATGAGAAAATCGTTTTATATTTAATTTTTTTCCAAAAATCAGCAATTATGTTCAGCAAGGAAGTTGCTGATTTAGTTTAAGACGTCTGAAAGGAAGTGTTGCTATTATCTTACTTATCTGAGTTTACAGTTACTTTCGTGAAATGTATGATTAGGAATCTAAAGGTTTGGGGTTCACTTCCCATATGTTCCTATTTTTCTAGAAATTACTGTGACTTTCGACTTGGACAATACGTTGTGTGCGTGAAAAATGTCAAGTCGAACTATCGTTTGGATTTCATGTAAAATGCCTGACTGGACGAACTGGTTCTAAACTCTGAGGAAACATGAGCACCTTTAATCAATTTCATCATGCCCAGGAAAGCACTGCTGCGCTCAAAAAAATCAGAGGTTTGCTGTTTGGCTTAATTGATCACTGTACAATAGCAAAATATTCTACTTTTATTCATCAGCTTGTCCTCACACATTACGATTAGAGTCCTAAGTAAAACAGGCTCTTCCAGATTCTCGTTATAGTTGCAGGAGGATTACATCATTCACTGTAACATCACACCACTGGTGAACATATGTTTGTAACTGATACATCTATGTAAAATAGGTTGCTGTCAGGCAATTTGATTTTACTAACCTGCGAAAGCAGCATAGAGCTGTGGTATCCTTCTCCGAATGACATCCCTCTCTTGCAGATCAAGTGGCATGTCTGTTTTTCACCTGTATACCACCTGATAATAAGAAGTAAAACCAATAATTACTTAGTGTCTTCTAGTCTCGTTCACAAACATAAAGTTAAAACAACAGCTACATTGCATTACTGGCAGTATTAGAGTCCAACAAGAAACTTGCATAAGTAGTTTCCTTGCGAAATGGCAATACAGTATTTCCACAATAATTTGTTGCACGAAAACTTTCAGTTTATTTAGATCATTAAAAATATCTAATAAGGGCTTAACATGATTTCAAGTGGAGACACCTCATTGAAAACTGAATTATTATAGTGTTTTTAGTGCAGTATGTTGTTGCATTCATCTTTATAATGATTACAGGATTCATTCAAATACCTTCTGATTAAGGACTTGTGGAGGTTGAGCACAGAACATAAAACTACAGGTTGTCCTACAACTACAGTCAATTTGACAGTCAGAATTTTCATGAAACTAGTGATCACTATAAAGAGAAATAGGCCATACAATTTGTCCAGTTTGGCCCATTACCAAGAATATCATGAGGTTTTTGTTATATTCTAACAGCAGTTGATGTGTTTTCTAGATTCATTCGACTATACTCTTTGAGAAAAGCTACTGGTAAAGCTGTGTTTATAAGCTTATTTTGCAAAAATAAGCAAATGTAAAGCTATTTATTTGATAATGACCCACAATTTGGTTCCAAGATACAGAAAACTAGCATGCTGGTTGAAGGAGTAGAACTAAAATATATAACAGCAAGTAATCTCATGGAATATTATATGATGGAGATAGGGAAATTTTGTCGGACATTTTCCCATGATAAACGTAGCAGTTGGGGAAAATATGTACCTGATATTGGAAATATTTTAAATAACCTTAGACATGGAATTACAGAAATTACACGTAATGAAATTATGAAAGGACTAAAAGAGCCTAATAGTATAGCAGAGAATGTTAAATTTCATTCCAAAATTAATATCCTATTAACAGAAAATAAACAGTAAGTCAAAGTATGGAGAAGCAAAGGAAAATCTGTAAAGAACAGCCGCGCAGGATTAGCTGAGCGGTCTAAAGCGCTGCAGTCATGGACTGTGCGGCTGGTCCCGGCGAAGGTTCCGAGTCCTCCCTCGGGCATGGGTGTGCGTGTTTGTCCTTGAGATAGTTATGTTAAGTAGTGTGTAAGCTTAGGGACTGATGACCTTAGCAGTTAAGTCCCATAAGATTTCACACGCCTTTTGTAAAGAACACATAATGAAAAACTAACTGAAATACAATTAGGAGACATATTGATCAAGCCCCATGAAATATCCAAAGAAATTACTGCTAAAACATCTAAGTTATTCCACATGTACGAATATACCTTTGAGGTGGCTGAATACTTCATTCCAAAGCCTATTACCTGATTTTTCCTGAATCTGGAAGCAAGTATGGAGTAAAAAATACTGTGAACTTTCAATTTAAATAGTAAATGAGTGGCGAGTGCGTGAATGTAGTAGATATAATGTTGTAAATACAAAGGCACTAAATACTTATTAATATACAAAAAACATAGAAAAAACTGGACTGTGCAAATTACCAGTAAAAATTCTTGACAGCCAAACAGAAAATGAACTGCACATGTTCAACAATTAAGTGGTAACTAACACTAGATATAGTAGGGGTCAGTGAAGTGAAGTGGAAGGAAGACAAGGATTTCTGGTCAGATGAGTATCGGGTAATATCAACAGCAGCAGAAAATGGTATAACAGGTGTAGGATTCGTTATGAATAGGAAGATAGGGCAGAGGGTGTGTTACTGTGAACAGTTCAGTGACCGGGTTGTTCTAATCAGAATCGACAGCAGACCAACACCGACAACGATAGTTCAGGTATACATGCCGACGCCGCAAGCTGAAGATGAACAGATAAAGAAAGTGTACGAGGATATTGAAAGGGTAATGCAGTATGCAAAGGGGGACTAAAATCTAATGGTCATGGGCGACTGGAATGCAGTTGTAGGGGAAGGAGTAGAAGAAAAGGTTACAGGAGAATATGGGCTTGGGACAAGGATTGAAAGAGGAGAAAGACTAATTGAGTTCTGTAACAAGTTTCAGCTAGTAATAGCGAATACCCTGTTCAAGAATCACAAGAGGAGGAGGTATACTTGGAAAAGGCCGGGAGATACGGGAAGATTTCAATTAGATTACATCATGGTCAGACAGAGATTCCGAAATCAGATACTGGATTGTAAGGCGTACCCACGAGCAGATAGAGACTCAGATCACAATATAGTAGTGATGAAGAGTAGGCTGAAGTTCAAGAATCAATACGCAAAGAAGTGTGATACGGAAGTACTAAGGAATGACGAGATACGTTTGAAGTTCTCTAACGCTATAGATACAGCAATAAGGAATAGCGCAGTAGGCAGTACAGTTGAAGAGGAATGGACATCTCTAAAAGGGGCCATCACAGAAGTTGGGAAGGAAAACATAGGTACAAAAGAAGGTAGCTACGAAGAAACCATGGGTAACAGAAGAAATACTTCAGTTGATTGATGAAAGGAGGAAGTATGAACATGTTCCGGGAAAATCAGGAATACAGAAATACAAGTCGCTGAGGAATTAAATAAATAGGAAATGATGAAGCTAAGACGAAATGGCTGCAGGAAAAATGTGAAGACATCGAAAAAGATATGATTGTCGGAAGGACAGACTCAGCATACAGGAAAGTCAAAACAACCTTTGGTGACATTAAAAGCAACGGTGGTAACATCAAGAGTGCAACGGGAATTCCACTGTTAAATGCAGAGGAGAGAGCAGATAGGTGGAAAGAATACATTGAAAGCCTCTACGAGGGTGAAGATTTGTCTGATGTGATAGAAGAAGAAACAGGAGTCGATTTAGAGGAGATAGGGGATCCAGTATTAGAATCGGAATTTAAAAGAGCTTTCGAGGACTTACGGTCAAATAATGCAGAAGGGATAGATAACATTCCATCAGAATTTCTAAAATCATTGGGGGAAGTGGCAACAAAACGACTATTCACGTTGGTGTGTAGAATATATGAGTCTGGCGATATACCATCTGACTTTCGGAAAAGCATCATCCACACAATTCCAAAGACGGCAAGAGCTGACAAGTGCGAGAATTATCGCACAATCAGCTTAACAGCTCATGCATCGAAGCTGCTTACAAGAATAATATACAGAAGAATGGAAAAGAAAATTGAGAATGCGCTAGGTGACGATCAGTTTGGCTTTAGGAAAAGTAAAGGGACGAGAGAGGCAATTCTGACGTTACGGCTAATAATGGAAGCAAGGCTAAAGAAAAATCAAGACACTTTCATAGGATTTGTCGACCTGGAAAAAGCGTTCGACAATATAAAATGGTGCAAGCTGTTCGAGATTCTGAAAAAAGTAGGGGTAGGCTATAGGGAGAGACGGGTCATATACAATATGTACAACAATCAAGAGGGAATAATAAGAGTGGACGATCAAGAACGAAGTGCTCGTATTAAGAAGGGTGTAAGACAAGGCTGTAGCCATTCGCCCCTACTCTTCAATCTGTACATTGAGGAAGCAATGATGGAAATAAAAGAAAGGTTCAGGAGCGGAATTAAAATACAAGGTGAAAGGATATCAATGATACGATTCGCTGATGACATTGCTATCCTGAGTGAAAGTGAAGAAGAATTAAATGATCTGCTGAACGGAACGAACAGTCTAATGAGTACACAGTATGGTTTGAGAGTAAATCGGAGAAAGACGAAGGTAATGAGAAGTAGTAGAAATGAGAACAGCGAGAAACTTAACATCAGGATTGATGGTCACGAAGTCAATGAAGTTAAGGAATTCTGCTACCTAGGCAGTAAAATAACCAATGACGGACGGAGCAAGGAGGACATCAAAAGCAGACTCGCCATGGCAAAAAAGGCATTTCTGGCCAAGAGAAGTCTACTAATATCAAATACCGGCCTTAATTTGAGGAAGAAATTTCCGAGGATGTACGTCTGGAGTACAGATTGTATGGTAGTGAAACATGGACTGTGGGAAAACCGGAACAGAAGAGAATCGAAACATTTGAGATGTGGTGCTATAGACGAATGTTGAAAATTAGGTGGACTGATAAGGTAAGGAATGAGGAGGTTCTACGCAGAATCGGAGAGGAAAGGAATATGTGGAAAACACTGATAAGGAGAAGGGACAGGATGATAGGACATCTGCTAAGACATGAGGGAATGACTTCCATGGTACTAGAGGGAGCTGTAGAGGGCAAAAACTGTCGAGGAAGACAGAGATTGGAATACGTCAAGCAAATAATTGAGGACGTAGTTTGCAAGTGCTACTCTGAGATGAAGAGGTTAGCACAGGAAAGGAATTCGTGGCGGGCCCCATCAAACCAGCAGATAAAACTTATTTTCAGCAGATAAAACTTTATTAAATGATTAAAAGCACACATGAACAGTTTATGTATCTAACATCTAAAGAATTGTGTAGGGGAAAGGTTAGTTTAGGAATGATCTATTCTTTATTTATTTTTCATGAGCAATATTTTGAACTAGTCACGTCTTCTGTGTTTTAGATATTTAGTGCAAGGATAAGATAATTATGAATTGTTGATTATTATAAATAAAAATACACATGTCTGAGTAGATTGAAAGATAGATAAAAGAATGAACAAAGTAATCTTCCATAATAATTACTTATAAAGATACCTATGTGTTTACATTATGTTCTATAGGGTGGCGAAGTTAGGACTGGCAGTGTTACAGTTAACAAAAAAATTAATAGGATACTACTGGTTGGTTTAGCTAACAGGTTTGCAGAAAAACCAAGTCCATAGTTGGGTAAAAAGTTTTTTAATACAGCAGAGAAGCAGACACTTTCACTTAGACAAGGTAGCCGGTTTTTCCATGTCGTCTTTTGGATCCTGGTGCGACAAAATTCCTAAAGCCATTTGGAAGGATAAAGTGCAGGTTGGGATCGTACAAAGAAAAAACTTGGATTTTTTTTGCGGCATAGTTTGGTTGAAAAATTAGAAAAATACAGTCGTTTAGGTGTCTGTAGTGTTAGATGAGGTGTCCTGTGTCTTGCGCAGGTCAAAAGGAGGGGTATTTTAAAACTATATTCAGGAAGCACAATTGTGCAAGTAATGGCAGTGCTTTGGGCTGTTATTTTAGAGAAAATGGCTACCAGTTTCGTCCTACTGAAAACAATTTAAACATTATACATTTCGAACTCAAAGGCAACGATTTTGACATTTTAGTAGACCTTGGAATTTATGCTCATCGCCGTACTAACCCAGATAATGTAATCAAAGAACAAGTAACAAGTAACTGACAATGGTTTTTCAACATTTCTGTTGAGGTGCTAGCTTAATTTCTCCTTTACAGTTTCCACTAGTACTATCCTCTGTTTTATTTGTGACGTACACATAGTGTACATAAAACAAGTTATATATAGTTTTTATGCGTAAATTTTATCTTTTTACTTTAATATTTTAGCTTTTACCATGTGTCTTAAATATATTTTGTTTTGCCTATATGTTCGCATGAAATACCCGCCACTTCAAATTTGTATAAATATCTATTCCTGTAGTAAAATAAATCACACGAAAAAGTAATGATTCACTATCCTGCGCCACCACCCGTAGGCTATCTAGCATCAGCGAATTTACTTACGCAGTACTGATAGCTGCTTTATTCATTCGCCAATTGCCTGTGTATATGTCAAATCAGTATTACTGTCCTTATGTGAATGTAGTTATTTCATGTCTTTTAAGTCGGAAGGCCTCTTTGTCACAGCAATCTAATCATACTGCGTTGTGGTACGTATTTCAGTATACAACTTTCATGAATTTCAGTTCAAACCACTTTGCCTGTATAGATGTGTTTCTGCATGCGTTTACATTTGTAGCGTAAAAATGTGTTATTAGTTAACAGGTCATGTCATGATGGACCACGCCCGAAACGCGTTATGGAAATAAAGGAGTTCCATTAACATTTAGTGCCTGCTTCTTGCGATCTATCAGCTATTTTAGAATCATTATAAAAATCGTACAAGTCTGTGCCACCACATACTTGTACAATGTTTTCGACTTATACATTTCTATACCTCCTATTAATGATTGATTATAAAGTAATATAGGATTTATTTATTCAGAACTTATTCGTGAAGTGCATTACATCCATGTTTCTGTATCGATATATAGTCGTAAAAGTCACATGTCTTTGAGAAACAGTCTTTCTACACTCATGGTCTCCTGCTGATATTGTGTGTACCGTCTGTTTAGTATTATGTTATCTGATAATGGCCTAGAAAGCAGAAAGCTTGTTCATAACGAATTGTTAAATAAATTTTACTGTGAAACATCAACATAGTGTATTCAAGATTTTAACATTTCTGTGTTTCTCTAAGTACCGACGGAATATTCCATAAATACTCTGATAAATACTGTACTTAGAAGCACTCTAGTTTTAACAGTCTCGTTCCATTCCTCAGTCAGCAAAATTCGAATGCCTACAGCCAAACAGTGTATTCGCTTCAGCATGAGCTCGCCCAACGTTTGAGATCTTAACAATACTGTAGCGAAGTTGTAGCAACAGCTCCAGTGTTGGACATGAGCGAGCAGCCTGGGCCTCAATTGTGTGAACCAAGTGCACTGTTGCCACGTATACAATGGCACCCACAGGTGTATGCTTGGATGAAATGACACTGACAAGAGCGTGCATTTACAGTCATCGGCAGAGGGAAAGGCTTCTTGTAGGCAGAAGATAAGAACACGTGGGGTAGGAGAACTCACGTATTTCTCTCGGTTAATTTTTAAACCGTCTTTTTTTTCAGCTGGTCAAGTTTTGTGCCGCCTTGTGCCTGCGCTCTTGGCGGGGGTCTATCTTAACCTTGGGAATTTATATTACTAAATTACTATAGGGAAAACTAAAGTTTTATTTTCAATATTTCATATATTTTAAAATGCTATCATAATCTACCCATTATGAGGTATTATCTTACATTGAAGGTTTAACACAAAATTCAAGTATTTAAGTTAAAAACAGTGTATGTGTCTCCAGGCAAGGTAACTCACTGCACTTTAATTAGCCGGACTAAATGCATCCAGTACTTGTGAATGGCAGCATTTTGTGTGTTCCAACCAACTTTATACGTAGTTTCAAACCTTTTCGAAACTTTTTCTTGCTGACACACCCACTAAATTGTATTCCAGTTGCAAAAAAAGGCTACCAAATTTAGAGCAGTACTTCTCCAAGAGAATCTTGTAAAGGTCACTTCAAAGAGCTCAATATTTTGACAGTCCCTAGTTAGTCTCTATATATAAGTTGCGTTTCAATGTTAAAGAAAATTTAAACAATTTTAACCTTAGAACGTCTGCCCATGGACACAACACGAGAACTGGACAATTAATTAATATATCCTACACTAAACTAGCTAAGGTACACAACAGCCACAGATATCTAGGTACCAGATTTTTCAGTAGACTCTCAAAACCTGTCCACTCTGTTCCCTAGTTCCCTATAATGCATTTAAAATTGTTTTAGCAGAGTGGTTTAGGAAGAAAGCACACAACTCCATAAACAAGTATGAGGAATCAGATGTAATTTACATCAAGTTCTAATTACTGTCATACTAAGTTGTAAAAATTCATTGGTTAAAAGATTCTTGCATACATAGTTTTCAAATTATATGTAACACTGCGTCACTGATGTAAACCTCATAAAATTTTATGCGCTTCATGTCTCTTAGCTTTAGGTAAAAATAGTTGCACCAGTAACATGTAAAGGGATGTAGTCTTTCGCCTGTACTGTTTAGTCTACACATAGAAGAAACAGTGATGGAAATAAAAGAAATGTAGACGAGTGGAATTAAAATTCAAGGTGAAAGGGCATCAATGATAAGATTCGCTAAGGACGTTGCTATCCTCGGTGAAAGTGAAGAAGAATTATAGTATCTGCTGAATCGAATGAACAGTCTAATGAGAGCAGAATATGGACTGAGAGTAAATCGTAGACAGACGAAAGCAGGAGCAGCCAAAATGAGAACAAACTTAACATCAGGGTTGGTGATCACGAAGTACGTGAAGATAAGGAATTATGCTACATAAGCAGCAAAATAACCACGATAGACGGAGAAAGGAGGACATCAAAAGCCAACTAGCATTGACAAAAAGTGCATTCCTGGCCAAGAGAAGTCTACTAGTATCAAACGTAGGCCTTAATTTGAGCAAAAAATTTCTCAGAACATTACAGAATTTTATGGTAGTGAAACAATGACAGTGGGAAGACCGGAATAGAAGAGAATTGAAGCACTTGCGATGTGGTGCAACAGAAAAGTGTTGAAAATTAGGTGGTCTGATAAAGTAAGGAATGGGGAGAATCAGCGACGAAAGGACAACAATAAGGGACAGGATGGTAGAACATCTGCTAAGAAATCACGGAATAACTCCCATGGTAATAGAAGGAGCTGTAGCGGATCAAAACTGTAGAGGAAGACAGAGCTTTGCGCGGCTGACTACCATGCGGAAGAACTAGGTTCGATTTCCGGTACTGCCCGGGAGGACTGTAACGGGGTGCACTCAGCCTCTTGAGACCAACTGAGGAGCTACTTGACTGGGTAGTGGCAGCTCCAGGTCACGAAAAACTGACAGTTGCCGGAAAAAATGTGTGCTGACCCCATTCAATGATGCCACTGGCAGACTATGACATGGCGGTCGGTCGATCCCGATTTGCCCACCAGCGTCTGTTGACTGAGTATACAAGTTTATCCACACGTAACACTGAACATAGTTGAAAAATTGTATCACTGTACGGCACATAGTTCAGAAGATATAACGTCATAAACGTTCAAAAGCTTGAAAAACTAGCTGTTTTTCTAAAACTATGTCCACATTTTGCAGACTTTACTCATCCAGTGTTTAACAATGAAAGCATTTAACGACTTCAGACTAGATTTAAACATAGTTTCAAACCTATTCTAAACTTCGTCTGTTTGGTGATCTGCTAGTGAATAATCTGAGACTAATAAAGCCGACATAATTAGGATGTTGCGTCTTCAACCATGCATGCTTAACGTCACATATTTAATACATGAACTCATTTGTAAAGTAATGGGATATATATAGCTGTTTTTCACATGGGAGTTCGATTCCTTCCAGAACGGTGGTTATTTTACTAACAACTAAGTTCTCTGCAAGTACGGCTCGCTGAAGGGCAACATGGAGCTCTTCATAATTTCGTAATATATAGACCCTGTCCAAATAAAAAAGTAGTCACCATTTCTGTAGGAGCCGAATCAATACATAACAAACCATTCGATGGCACTTATCTCGGGGCAAGAACGTGTAACAACAAATGACACGAAAACTGAGTAGTAGCTCTGTTAACAGGTGAAACGACGTTAACTATAGATTACTTAGGATATGTACTACAGTGTGCACGTCGTAAAAGCAAAACAATGGGGCCTATTTCAGAGATTCGAAACACAATGGGAGACCTACCTTACTCAGTAGCAGCGGTAATTACTTCTGATCCCACATTACACTTGAGGTAACTGATGTATTCTCAAAAAATTTTCTATTTTATCCATTGACGTCGATTAGATTTGTAAATGATAGCACGGTGAACTATGCATCACAGATATTATTCCACCGCACAAGAGCTAAATATTAGATCAAAAAATCAGCGAATACTGTACCGGTGCAGTTAACAGAATCATGGAAACTTCGGTTCTAAAACAACTGAAGATATTTCAGATGAATTTTTGTGTTTTTACATCGTACACCGGCGTTAATAAAAACGTCACTTCCACTGATGTGGCAGGCAAGCATCGCTCAGTTGTTCTGCTTTCATCCTTTGCTCTTTGATTAGTACTAGCGCCAGTGCACATGAGATAGGTGTCTTGTTATATACACTGCAATTTACTACAGAAATGGCAGCTACAAAGGATGAGGAAGTAAGTGACTGTACTGTAATTTTCGCAAAAGAAATCGACCGAGACGATAGTCATTATATTCGCTGATTTTTTTTTCCTTTGACACTATTTACAGATAGAATCGTGCATTACTGAATTACCGGTAGTGATGTTACATTGTTATTACACCTTCTCATTTTATTATTTCGTACCAAACTCTAGAAAAGTGCATTGTTGACCCATACCTATCGATGAGCATATACATTAACTACAAATCGACATTTATCCCCACGTTAATGAACAAGCTAATTTGTCACACGAGTCGAATGCAAGGGTGATCGGCAAAAGTGTGGGACACTGAATTTTTCGTTTTTATTTAAATCTCACCATGCAGTGATGTGTTGCTCATAATGAGAACTGTTTATTTTCATGATCGCAGGATGGCCAACATTTGAGCAAATATCGCATAGAAATAAACGCTTCACCTCTGTTAAATGTCTGTTCGAGACAACAGACGTGTTTCAGCACCAAAAATGTAAGCTTTAGTGTCACTGTAAACCACAAAAAGTTTTCTTTATATCCCTCTGTTTAATCTACATTTTATCCTACGGTACCTCATCTGATACCTAACTGTATCCTATTTTACAGCAGATGTAGACTGGGCTTAGGACATTCAAAAGACATTTGTCTCACTTGAATCTCATTTAGAAAATTACTCAGTGAACTAGAAACATATTTCCTCTTATTTATTTGCCACTGTTCCTAATTTTCGACTACCCAGCTTCTGAGGAACTATTCACTTTCGCGTGGTTCCCCATTTCTGGCCGGCCGTTGTGTCCGAGCGGTTCTAGGCGCTTCAGTCTGGTACCGCGCGACCGCTATGGTCCCAAGTTCGAATCCTGCCTCGGGCATAGATGTGTGTGATGTCCTTAGGTTAGTTAGGTTTAAGTAGTTCTAAGTTCTAGAAGACTGATGACCGCAGATGTTAAGTCCCATAGTGCTCAGAGCCATTTGAACCATTCTTTGAACCCTATTTCTGAAACGGTGTAAGTTGGAAGACTTGGTCCGCTAGTGTTTATCATCCGGTCGCTGCCAGTGTTACAACACAATTTGTATTAGCCGGCAAAGCAAATGGGTAACTGGGCAAGGTGGAAGCTCCTCTGTGTACGCCACATGCAACACGTCTGGCTGCGCCTCTGTATCATGTGCCCCTTGAGAATAAGAAAAGGGACAGTGCGTACAGTATATCGCGTACAGTATATCGCACTCACCATGGCTGCTCACGGCTGCTCTGGCGGTATCTCTAAAGCTGCCTTCCCTGTTTATGTCGCTGTTTTCCACAGCTGTGTCTGTTTAGGATTTCCAGATGCCCCGATTGTCCTGAAAAATACTTTCAGGACAGAAGTTCGTCCCGGACTTCTGATTTCAGAGAAATATTCTCATTTTTTTTCTCCAGCCTCTTGCTTGGATCTATATTTCAGCTCCAGCTGTTAAGGTGAGATGGAAGACAATTTGTATCCCTATTCTGCCAATGCTATTTTACCCTATGAATAGGTACACTTTTCAAAAGAACTATAAGTGATAAAACAATGAAATTTTTACTGCATATATATATATATATATATATATATATATATATATATATATATATATATATATATATATATATATATATGCCTCAATTTACAAGTAAAATGAACATAATACCTCTTATGGTTTTGAAGGAAAAAATGTATTCTTTCCCTAGTAAAATTTAATTTTTTTGTGCATCAGTTATAATAAAACAGTTTCTGATTGTTTGGGGTTCTCTATTGACTTGTAATAACAAATAACCATCCGCAGTACAACTTGACCAAATTTCATATTTCTAACCCCATTCGTTTATCAAATAATGGTACCTGAAAGTAAAAAAATGTAGTTTTGAGAAAAATCCATTTAAAGTTTAATATTGCTATTCTAGTATAGTTATTGATGGGAATTACTTACCACAAATATTTTCCTGCGCCATACTGAGCATCCCCTCTTCTTTTCTGTCTGGCTTCTTTTGTGCATTTCAAATTAGCAACATTTGCTATGCAGATTCTCTCTTCATCTATTTGCACCTAGGATTTTGCAGTATTTCCACAAGATTTTAAGTCGAACATCCAGTTTTTTAATTACACCATCATTTAAGCATAAAATAGCATCATGAACACTAAATTTGGGGGTTGTAAGCCGAACAAATTCAGTTTTAGGTAAATGGAACCAAATGACAGAATTCACACATTGATTTAAATTTTGGGTTTTCCCATGAAGACATTTCTTCAACAAGGTATCTTTACAAAGATCTCTAAATATGGGTTTAATTTCATTCATCATTGATGCAGGTAGAGAACGTTTGTGGTCATATCTGGCACTTCTCCTATACTTGCGTCAAGTGTCAGATCATTCGGGCAAAGACCGTGCACTGAATTTTCATTTGTGGAGAGCTTATGGAAAAAGATAGCCCATACAACTTTTTTCATGTTTTCTGAATTCCCTACATTTCTTCTTATGGCCATGCCGAGGATACCAAGTTTCAGGAATGACCTCTCACCAGGACAACGCAGTGGCCGATGGCCTGCACTTAACGATAGAGAGCAGCGATGTTTGCGCTAAGTTGTGAGTGCTAACAGACAAGTATATCGATAGTAGATACAGGGTAGGAAACATTGAAGCGTTAAAACAATATAAGCGTGAAATAATATACAAGGACTAAAAGAATACTGCGCATTATCTCTGCATGGCGCAAAATGGAAGGCGTCAGAGCATATCTCACGAAAAAATGGCCGTATTTATATAAAACAAAAACTGTTTCACGCAAGTAAGACCAGGCATTTCAAATACGCTAAAATCTAAAAATCGAATTTTTGAAGCCCACTTGCCTTCCGTCTCCCCTTAAGATAAAAGTTGTTAAGGAGTCTTACTGCGCGATAACGCTGCTGAGTTTCCATTATTGTCCCTCATCTCAGTTCGGTTTAAGCTTCGCAGCAATGTGGTTCTCTGTTCATCTGCCTGAGTCGTATCGCGGTTAATTTGTTATCAAAGTGATTGTTTCAAGTGAAGTCGAAATGCCAAAGGAGAAGTGTACGTTCCAAGAAAAATATTCCGAAGTTGGTGCTACATAAAACAAAGGAGAAGTGACTATGAAGTAGAATGTGTAATTTGTCAGTATTACTTTTCTATCGCACATGGGGGGAAGGGTCATTTGGTTTGCGTTGGTTTTTGGTTAGTAATACTGAGGTCCCAGGTTTGATGCCTGGCTACCCTCTCACATTTTGCTCTGGTGAAAAGTGAAAGGAGGTCCTCTCAGCCTTGTGAGGCCAACAAGAAAGCTGCTTGAATATAAAAGCAGCGAAATAGACACGCTCACGTCTTGGAAGTAGTTTTTTACATCGAAAGGCTTGCACTAGGCTGAGTTCATGACGTTTATTTATTAGCAGCAAAAGCACCAGCTATTACTTTCTCAGTTTGGGGAACGAGATGCTTGACGTATTACGCCCTCGAATCTTATTCTTTGCAAGATTCCATACCAGTCATATATGATTTACGTCTAGTTGGTACAGCGACAGTGGGAAGTGGACCACTTTCTCGCAAAATTTTGTCAACGGAACGAATAGCTGAACGTTGGTCCGTTCACAGTGCAGTGTGTATGAATCCACGGTGCGTCTACGTAAACCACCAATTGCATACATGCAAGATCTACGTTGCATTAAAAATGAAACATATTAATAGCATATAAATCTCACCTATTATGTCTGAGCAAAAGATCTATGGAATATTTATCTGAATCGGAAATAGTAAATAGCTTAATTAGATTTAACTCTGCACAGGGTGATGTGTAACGAGATAGCGTTGTCTCCTGAAAAAAGCCATTGATGGAGACATTGATCGCCATCGTAATAAGAATAACGAATGTATCTGATGCTCCAGAATAGACTTATTTTCTATAACAAGATAGTGCTTAGAAGGAAAAGTAAGGCATTTTCTAATAAAAAGATAGATTTACACTCTGGAAGTTTTTATAGATAGCGACGCCAAAGTACTCGTAATAGATTTCGCTTTTATGTAATATAGCGTTCCTGAATTTAGCTTGCGCTTTTAGTTACCTGCAAAGAAAAGTGTATTAAATGTAGAGCAAAGATTGGTGATGACGAATTTGTCAGAAATTAGAACCGGCTGAAAGTATCATAGAACAGGGTTTCCATTCATAATGACACACATACAAGGTGTTCTATAACAATCTTTACAACTTTGATCACACATATTTCAGTAACTCAATCAGGTACAAAACTGCAGTTTACGGTGTAACGTTCATACATACCTATAGTCCTAGGGCCGTTTAAAAGAGTTCGCTGTGTGTCCCATCTGTAGGCAGTTGCGGATTTAAAAATTTTGTGCCCCTAGGCACACCATATTATATGCCCCCCCCCAAAAAAAGACATGTTTTAAATAATAACTATAACCCGATCACT
Organism: Schistocerca cancellata; assembly: GCF_023864275.1. Classification (NCBI taxonomy): domain Eukaryota; kingdom Metazoa; phylum Arthropoda; class Insecta; order Orthoptera; family Acrididae; genus Schistocerca; species Schistocerca cancellata. The sequence goes on from NC_064628.1 coordinate 680,072,675, forward strand.
TTACAATTGCCGTTTTGGGTGGGAGCGCTATGAGCTGTTACCGTACTCTGCTATTCGTTGTTCTGGAGGATGCGTCAGCGGTCTAGTTGCGCTCAATCAAAATGTAATACGGTTCCTGAACTGTACTTGGCAGCGTATTTAAACATTTTGCGCCCCTAGGCACGCCATATTCTATACTCCCCCTGCCCCCCTTCCCCCCAGCGGATAAAACAAACGTAAAACTGCATTGTGTTAACACATTCTTCTGTCGAAAGACAACAGAAACGAACACAAGGAAAATAACTTTTCTTTTATGGCCTAAAAATTCAGCACAGTGTGTAGGAGACAACGGATTTTTGTTAAACATTCACTTTTAATATGTTCTTTTACACGAAGCCGTTGAAAATGAAAATAAAAGTTTTGTTACGATCTAAAATTGAAGCGAACGTGTCACACATTAGAAATTAATAGGCCTACGTACATTTACAGAGATGCGTTCAAAATTAAAATGTCGTTTTACGATTTAATAACTTGCATGTGTAGCAGATAAAAAATACACGTTCGATACTAATACGTGATCTATAGGAAAGGGAAAAAAATGAAAATCAAATAGAGATTTCGGTGCACGAACTAACAGCTAAATACAGACAAACAAACAGAACTGGATTTGCTATTACATAATTTTACAGACTAGTGTAGAAAAATCTAATTTGTTTTATAATCTAATAGTTAACGTGTAAAGCGTTAGGGCCTGTGTAGCTAAATGCTGCATAATAAGTGTACACAATACCTGTAATCCATGTAAGGGCTGAACAGTTTTGTACTCAACTACTGCTCTCACCATAGTTCTTGCTAAAGGTATTAGCAAAGCTTTTACGTATTTATCGATAGAACCGAACTACGTTGTTTATTAACACTTTTTCATTTGAGCGTATTCTCCGATAACTTATATTTCCGCGGTACTATACATTCCAGCAGGCGCCAAGAATACGCATCAGCTGTAATACTGTATACTATAATACTACAGTATCAGTACGATGACTGTACAGCGCCGAGCGGCCTGGGTCATTCAGGTATTGTTTCGTATTGTCGGACGCCTTCGGTCACGTCTGCATGTACACGAGGTTTAGTTCCGCGTTCTGCCATCAGCAATTGTAAAATAAACAGGCAATACGTAGTTTGTAAATCCAATGAATATGCTCTAAGTTATAATAAAAACCACATTATAATCTTAAATTTTTAAAACTAATATAAGTAAATAAACAAACTCACTAGTTAGCAAAGTTTGCGTCTGGCTTTGACGGCAGAAAACTCGTTGATCATATCTTCATAATTCAGACGGTTATCAGTTAGGAGGTCAGCTTCGATGTTAAGAATGGACAAGGCGTTAAATCTCTCCTCAGGCAACGTAGAACTTTGGTACGATATCAATCTTTTAAGAGCCGAAAACGAGCGTTCCGCTGAACAATTTGTAAGTGCCATACATAAAAATATTCTAAGAGCAATGTCAACATTCGGAAACACGTAATGTAACCTCTCTTTTCGTAAAAAATTACTCATTTCGACTGTTATACCACTAATCTCAGTCAGAAGATTTCAAAAGTTCCGCGAAATGTGCACATTCACTAGTGAAGGAAGCCTATAACTTTGTGTCATATGACGCTTGGAGTTTTGCTGCACGTTCAGCAATATCGTCAGGTGAACTGTTTGTTCTTAAGGTTACTGAAAACTGTGATGGAGTCCAACAGCGTCCTATAGCTTTCCTCCCTCCTAACTAATTTAGTGTACAAGTTGTAGAATACTGAGGGAAATGTTTCGGCTATAAATTTTTCCCTTCCAGTCAGAACTTCTTCACCGTCCGCTTCTTCGTCATCATGAAGTTTGCGTTTTCGTAGTCTTTTATAGGTTCACAGGGGCGATTCTAGAAGTCGGTCAAGGGGGGGGGGCGGCTAATGGGGGGAGGGCGGGGGTTTCTTGAGGAATGAAATATCCCTTAACAAAAGGAGAGTTGGGGTCCTCCACCGACAAATTGGTAAAATTTGGTGTTGCTTAAAGTAGTTTTTGGTAACTGTTTTGGAGTTCAGGGTAAAAAAATGTGCATTAATAAATAAAATTAAAGTTTAAGCTAAATGATATTTATTGATTTAGACAGTAAGCTATTTGCCACTATTATTCTTTTGTTAACATGTGTTTGAAATACATCGCAACTTACATTGCTACATAATTATAAAAAAAAAGATTGGATCTGTTGGAGTAATATATTCGCTGATTTCGGAAGTCATTTTATCCAGTGTAATATGATACTCAACTGGGGGGGGGGGGGGGGGGCTATAGCCGCCATAGCACCCCCCCCCCCCCCCCCCCCCCCGCTGCCACCGCCCCTGTGCAGTTATAGTCTATACCAGTCACAGTCTCCATGGATTTATTTTCATAATAGTCAAACATGCCACGAATGCAATAAATCCTACAAGTGATTCATACAATTCATACGCTATTTTAGTATCAATATTTACACTTTGCAATTTCAGATTTACACTATTAAATCTCTGGAGTATGTCCTTCCAAACTGCCATCGTGAATACTGTTTCTAGTCTGCTGAGTTGATTCAGTTAAGCTGAAGCCTCATTTCGCACAAGTGGTTTTTCAAACGTATTACTGGCAATATGTGCGAGGGCATTTTAACGTCCTCCCAGTTTTCAAATAGACTTACACACTCTTCCTCTCTTGCTGACCAACGTATTTTTGATACACTTTTTACCGTTTTTCTTCCTTGTTTCATGAAAGAAAGAACTTTATCCCAGCGCTGTGTGGAAGCAGAGAATTATAAAGGTTTTGCACTACATTGAAAAATGAACATAGGCCTACTTCCCGTGCTGCAAAAGGCACATAATGTGCTTTCGGATTTCGTTCTTTAATGCGTGCATGCAAACAAGTGTAGGTTCCTGACATATTGTTTGCGTTGTCATATGATAGGCCTATATAGTCAGTATTTTCAACAGTCCTGTCTAGGACTTTTAGTACAGCCTCAGCTAAGTTTTCGGACTTCTGTCCCGGGTTTGGTAAAAACAGAAGGAAACGTTCAACAGGTTCACTATTGTCGTTCACAAATCTTAATATGAAAGATATTTGATCAATATGTGAAATGTCTTTAGTAGAATCTATTGTTATAGAGAAATATTTGACCTGCTTTATTTCACTTACGGTAATTCTTTTCATTCGTTCAGAAAGAAGCTCTATTATTTCATCACAGATTACTGAAGAAAGATAACTTGTATGTCCCTGCCCTGGATTTCCATATCGTTCAATGTGCTCTGCGAGAAAACGATCAAACTCGGCTATAAGTTCAAGAGACATAAATTGACAATTATGTAATGAATGGAATCATTCAACGTGTCCACGTAGGGGCAGCCCGCAACTTGTTAGCTTCTTCACTACTACAAACATCCTTTTCAACACACTGCGCCAGTAATTTTTTTCTGTCTCAACATATGACTCGAAACGGTTATCTATTGTTCCAAGTGACTTTTTTCCTTGTTACGTGTGATAACTCAGAACGTTTGTGTTCAGGTGGCTTATCATGATAAGATAAAATATTATAAATATTTTTCCAGTCTGCAATACCATTAGCAGCAATCACGGACTTACCTCCGAACAATTTACATGGTGCACAAAAAACAGCGCCGGCGCTACAAAAGTATACTAGAAAACCACGCAAAGCTGATTCACCATTTAAAAGTTTACGCTAAAAAACATTTTTGTTCAAACATCTGGTTTTATCGCCTACTGATCTCGAATTAGAAAAATCACCGTTACAATTTTGATTAATGCCACTTGTAAGAGAATGTCGATTATTGATTCATTGACACTACATTCTGCAGGATCATCACTAACGAGGTTATTTATTTTTGTAATGTCTGACTCGACACTTAGTTTTTCGTGGAATTAGAAATCAGGAACAATTTGCTTCTCTTCATTTTTAACGTTTGTGTCGTCTGTATTTACTTCTTTCAAAACAGCTGCAGCTGCTGTACTACTTGAACCAGAAGTCGAACCAGCAACATTTTTTGCGCAAAATTTATCTACTTTGCCAAGAGTTTTTAGAACATTGCCTTCTCGTTCTCGCCTTTCCTTCTATAATTTCCGAAATGCCGCCCCACTTAATTTTACAAGTTTGCTTTTTTCACTGTTATTCATGTTAACGCACTTACAAAATTGTCAACCAACAGTCAAAACAAAAGAAAAAAATTGTAAAAGGATAGAAAGAAAGACTCTATCCAGTTCCAGTCGTACTACACCGCACATGAGCACAAAGCTTTTTACTTTGAACACGGCCACAAAAGTTTTTCCTTTAAACACGAAGCGATGAAGTGACCAACTCGGACTACTCGACGTAACCGTGCTATGAAAGACTAGACGTAACCGTGTTATGAAAGAACGACAATGCAGAATAATTTAATTTCATTGTCGCCTGTTTCTCTATTGTCGGTGGACAGTAGAAGCACATCTGCCGGCTGGAAATCATTTCCTAAAGAAAACGGCACAGTCCCTTTTTTGGCTTGTTTCTCGCGTCGCCTGAATTTTAGCTGGGGCGTAAATATGTTCAGAATATTCGTGACACTGTCTTTCTAATTTAAAAAGCAAATAATTTTTGCAAGTTCTTGCAGTGAGGTGTGCTGGATTGACTCTCATCCTACTTATAACATTTTAGCTGTTTCTGTGGGCTGAGAAGACAAACTACAAAGTTTAAGTAGTCTTGTTGGCAGTTGCGGTGTATAGTCATTTGTGTGAACATTGCTGTTATGTGTACAGGCAAATGCACCTTTTGTTCCAACATAAGATAAAAATAACCTTTCCTCGAAGAAAAAAGCTTAATTCAGGAGTTTAATATAAAATTAGCAATGCTACGTACTATTCGACTGCACAGAGGGGGAGCTTTGATATCGCTCAGGCTACAGCACAATATATGAGACAAACGAAAGTTGGTTTCGTATACTTTTTCCGCCAAAAAAGGTAACTAAGTAAATAAATAAATAAAATTTTTAATCTGTTGTGAAGTGTATTTCACACGTTATTAGATATTCTGCGTATGTTCTTTTCGCATAAACATGTGTTTAAAAATGTAAAACATTCCCAGTATCAACATTTTTTGTTAAATGGGTGTCATTAAATCAAAGCTCAGATATTAAAGACCACAGAGCTTAATTACAGTAATGGGTCGCGTTTTACATAATGAAGTCCACACATGTTACAGTATTTAAGAAATTGCTGATTAGTTTATCACAGCTTTTCAGGGGTCCCGGTATTTTCACGAGGAAAATACGGTAGGGTTAAGTGGGAGCCGACAACATTCTCGAAATAATAACGTTTCAAACATTGTATTGTAGATTGCCGTCCTGACAGCTTACTTCAAAATATCTTGAACAATCATGAAGATGATACCAGACAGAAACTCAATGTTAAATTTCCATTCAGTCACCAAGTAGGCTAAACTATGTATATTTCCAAGCTTGTATTGTCGAATTTCGTCCTTAAGGCTTATTTAAACTAGCAAGCTGTTTAACAACATTACAAATTTTTGTCTTTTGTAAGCGCAGTTATTTTAAAACGTAAAAGATGCAAATGAGTACAGAGCAAAAAATACCACCCCCTCCCCCTTAAGGTGCAGCCCCTAGGCCCTTGCCTAGTGGGCGTATATGTAAATCCACCGCTGTCTGTAGGACGCAGGATATGCAAGAAGTATTCCAGTACCACCCATGTACGGCCTAACATGTCCTCTTTAACATGAGCAAATGTTGCCCTGATGCAAAATCGAACGATGTGGCCGAGCGGTTCTAGGTGCTTCAGTCCGGAACCGCGCTGGTGCTACGGTCGCAGGTTCGAGTCCTGCCTCGGGCATGGATGTGTGTGGTGTCCTTAGGTTAGTTAGGTTTTAGTAGTTCTAAGTCTAGGGGACCGATGACCTCAGAGGTTAAGTCCCATAGTGCTTAGAGCCATTTTGCAAAATCGAAATTTTTGCACAGAGGTCTGGTAAACAGCACAAAGCCCCAAAGAAACAAAATTAAAAGGGATTATGCCTGGAAACCCTAGGGGCTAAGAAATGGGTCCTCCTCTGGCAGTGCAGCGCGCTGGGAATGCGTCGTCCACAGCCTTCCTAACGATCGAGGCCCTGTTAGATGGGGCACCATTCTGATGCGGCATGATGTCAGGTTGCAGTTCTCCAACCTGTGGAAATGCAAACTGTTCTAACATATCGAGATTACTGACGCCTCTGCACAGAAAAATAGTCACGCAACACGATAATGAAGCAAACCACTCCACACGTTTACCTTCTGGACTGTGGATCACAATTTCCATGTTAAAGCAGGTATTCTCAGAATCCCAGGTTCTCACTTAGCCTGGACACATTAGAGCAAGCTTCGTTCGTGAACATCTCCTTCTGGTTCATCGCCATTGCGACTCAGAATCTCAACTGCAAATGCTGTGTGCTTTGGCCTGTCATAAGGTTGGAGCACATGCAGCATCTCCACCTTATAAGCTTAAAGCTTCAGTCTCTTCTGTAGCATCCTGTGAACTGTGACTGGTGGTAGCTGCAACTGTCGAGATGCTCTTGATGGATTGCTTTGGTTGGATTCTGGATAAATCACTATTGCACCCGCTCCACACCTACATCACTCGAGTTCGGACGCCCAGAATTCGCACCCTTCATATTTCCGAATCCCCTGAACCTTGTATACCACTGCTTGATCATTAGACGTGATGGTGGTGCGCTTGTGGTACTTCTGTAGTGTGTCCATATGATGTGCCGTCTGCAGGGGGGGGGGGGGGGGGGGAGCAGTAGGCGCTGGATGAGAGGCGGCGCGGGAAACAACCTGCACTTCTCTCGCGCAGTGCTGATACCATACATTCGAGGGCTGTTAAAAAAAAAAAATCCGGAACATTAGTAATTTCACGCTAGTGGCATTGGAACGAAATGCGGTTGGCATCCCTGCACACGCCTGTGTTTGGTGTGTAACTGGAGGACGTTTCAGTGTTGAATGTATGTAAGTTATTGTTCAGTGCTGCATAGTGCATTGAATAGAACGTCGTATCGCACAGTTGGCGAATTTCGACTGCATTAAATTTTGCGTGAAACTCAAGGAAACCTTTAGAAGACACACCGAATGATGCAGGAAGCCTACGGTGACGAGTGCTGAAGCTGTACTCTGTATTACGAATTGTCCACAGAGTTGACAAATAACCGGACGGATGTTACTCATGATTCTCCGTTCAGGACGCCCTTCGACGTCTGCCGAGTACGCTCAAGTAAGGAACGTGAACGAAATTGTGCGTGCCTGTCGAAGACTGACTGTCCGAGAGGTTGGAGAAGAATGTAGGCCTAACATTTCCGTTGGATCATGTCATGAAATCTTGATAAAGCATTTTGGAATGCATCGTGTTGCCGTAAATGTCGTCCCACGGCTCATGAGTCAAGACCAGAAAGACCTTCGCCTCACAGTCTGTGAAGAGCAAATGGATCGCTCAAATGATAACGAATGCAGTTTAAAACTTCAGCTTTCGTTTCGCTGTCTTAAACTGTCACAACTGACTGGTTAACAAGTGACTGGATGGAAGCCTTAGAGCTACTCAGCGATTTTACATATGACCAGAATTTTCTCAGGCCACATCTTTTGTTAAGGTATGGCGGTGGTAGTAGTTGTATGCTTCTCACATAGACCTTTTCACAGATGCACGAATCTGTACTAACCTTTGCTTGTTGTCATATTCGCATTCTCTTTTGAACCAAGAGTGCAACAGCCTCTGATTTTTCAGCATTTTTCGAATCTCGTTATTAAACCATCGTGGGTCATTGGCATTCTTAATACACTTGTTGTTGTTGTGGTCTTCGGTGTGAAGGCTGATTTGAAGCAGCTCTCCATGCTGCTCTACCGTGTGTGGTCCTCTTCATCTCCAAATAACTACTACAACCTACATCCTTCTGAATCTGCTTACTGTATTCATCTCTTAGTCTCCCTATACGATTTTTACCCATCACACTTCCCTCCAGTACTAAATTGGTGATGCCTTGATGTTTCAGAATGCGTCCAATCAATCGATCCCTTCTTCTAGTCAAGTTGTGTCACAAATTTCTTGTCTCCTCAAATCTGTTCAGTATCTCCTCATTAGTTACGTGATCAGTCCATCTGATCTTAAACTTCTACTGTATCACCACATTTCGAAAGCTTGTAGTCTCTTTTTGTATAATACACTTACTAGGCACATAATCCTCCATGCCACAGTTTACTGTCTGTTTAAACTTTGCCCATAATTCCTCTGCATCTATCTTACTGGAAATAAGTGATGTCAGTTCACTGTCTAAGAGAGATGCTAACAACTGCTTATCTTCTGTTTCTAGCAGAAACACTCTTCTGGCCTCCATAGCTAATTTATTAACTTTAGAAATCATAGTTGCTATAGTGAGATTGTGATCACTAATCATCGTTTCTGTACTTATGTCGGCCTATTTGTAGCTACAGGTTCTTAGATATTTCCATTGGGTGTGGGCTGCCAAACTAGGTGCTCAAGACAGTTGGTGGTGGTGGTGGTTAGTGTTTAACGTCCCGTCGACAACGAGGTCATTAGAGACGGAGCGCAAGCTCGGGTGAGGTAAGGATTGGGAAGGAAAGCGGCCGTGCCCTTTCAAAGGAACGATCCCGGCATTTGCCTTAAACGATTTAGGGAAATCACGGAAAACCTAAATCAGGATGGCCGGAGACGGGATTGAACCGTCGTCCTCCCGAATGCGAGTCCAGTGTGCTAACCACTGCGCCACCTCGCTCGGTTCAAGACAGTTTTCAGAAAACGTGTTCAATAGTACTTCACATTACTGTCTGTCTGTACCCCCATAGACATCCCAGTTTATACTTGATAGGTTAAAGTCACTTCCAACTAGTTATGCGTGATCTGGGTATTTACACGCCACTGACCATAGACATTCCTTGATTGACTCTAGAAATGACAGCAGAATTAGGTTGCCAGTAGAAACATCCGACAATTAACTTTGTTTCTCATAGACGTGTGATATGCAATCAGATAACTTCAACATTAATAGAGACAATATTTTGGTCAACTGCAATAAACACTCTCCCTCCTATAGCTTACACTCATTCTAGTCCACAAAAATCTTCATAATGGACAGGTCAACAGGTGTGGAAACTGTCTCAGGGTAGTGAGAAATGATCAATAGTGTGAAGAGTGCATATGTGTTTCTCCTTTTTGGCGCTGTGAAGCGACCATTCCTTGATTATGAAGAAAGAGCAGGTGATCGTAAAACTCAAAGCTAATTTACCACTAGCACAGCCATAATTAAATTCATTGAGAGCTACAATCTGTAGCTGTAAAGTTAGGAATAGGATAGATGATTCAATTGAAGTCATAAGTGCCATATGATATGATAAGATTGACTATATTCTTTTCTTCATCTGATGTTAATGTGACAACACAACAACAGCTGAACATCAGGAGGCTATAAAAACTGGCTAATAAGCTTACTACAGGTTCTAGGTTCCCATTAGAAAAAAAAAAGTGTGTGTCGGTCTTAACCATTAATATTGGAGTACTAACCAAAGCTGAAAATTGATAACATTTTTTATCTTTTTTATTTTAGGAATGTGTATGATCCAAGCCCAGTAGCTAACCTGTATGCCACACATTTAAGTCTTGAGAACATCATCATCATCATCATTTAAGACTGATTATGCCTTTCAGCGTTCAGTCTGGAGCATAGAAAAGCATAGAATCATTGAACATTTTAGAAATGCCTGTACAGAAAAATTTGTGATGCTGACAGGTCCTGTCTGCTGCAGAACATTTGTAAGGTCCCAGTTAGATCAGGGCAGCATTGTTTATGGATCAGCTTGACCCTCCTTTACTAAGAAGGGTATCACCTTAAAGTATCAGGCTATCAACATATGCCTATGTGACCAGATCAGTTTTGAGTCTGTGGCTAGACCCTAGTGAATCATTACTCCACATACAGTAATGCCTCCTCACAGCAAGACAGACACTGAAAATATTAGCATCACCTCAACCATTGGCCCTTAATGTAGTGGGTTGTCCGAACAATGAACAGATTTCAGGAATAGGTCACATGTGACCAAGCACTAGGGCTTTGTGTTAAAAAATGTCTCATGGATTGGATGTGTGAGGCATCAAGATAAGGAAACAGCAATGAAACAAACTATCAGCATGGCATCTTCAAAGCCCAAACTGATTTTATACTTGACAGAAATCTTGTACTTCATAACATTTTTTAGAAAGTTTGTTTACTTCAGTTTTAGGAATGTATGTCAAGATTTTACGATTGAGTATATGGCTCAATCTAAGGAGAACACACTCAGTCATTCATCTGTTTTGCCTGATAGAAACTTCCGAGTTTGCCTCTCAGAGCAAATAACAGTTTATGATGTCAAAGAATATGGAGCTCTGAAGGCACTGGAGCATTTGAGATGTCATAACAGTAAAAAGTTCACAGCAGATCCAGTTCTGTTGGTACAGGGACACACTGTGTTATGAGGATATAATGCTGTTGACAAAGAAAGCAAAGGTGTGTGTACATGTGGCATTGTGTTTGTTTTCTGCCCCCCTGCATGCTGTAATCTTATTGTCAGACACAAGAGCCACTTTCCAGTCCAAATATGGTGGTAGCAAGTGATAAACAAAAAACTATAGGTAATAAAATCAGCCACCCAGACATGCAAGCATGGATCTAGTGTAAGATTCTTGGGAGGGGAATGGGAGGAGATCACAGTTTTCACTTTGTCTTCCCCCTCTCCCCTCTCTCCCACTTTTAACATGCTCACAAGAGTTGCCTAGAATTTAATAATAACGTTGAAGTATATATAATGTTTTGAGTTAATAATTTGTTTACATTAATGGATAGTAGCTTGCATTAGCATAAGTTACAAGAAGACTAATTTACACAACATGAAACTGAAGTGTATACTCATGATTACAGCAGTTCACATCGCATCATAGTTGTGCACAGGTCTGTAGACTGTAGCTCTGTGAGTGTGTAAATGAGAGGAATGCTGTTTACTTCAGTTGTTTCTGACTCTTTGGGATAGTTAGTCTTTCTGTTATTTTTTCCTAGTGGAGGGTCTTTCCTTCATTTCTTGTGTTACCATACTTCCTGTAGTTTGCCAGTTCTACCTGTGGACTTACAATGGCCTGTTGTCATGTTTTCTGCAGCTAGTCAGCTGACAAATGCATCCCTGTGGGCTAGCCCTTAAACAAGCAATTGGAAATTGTCCTGTATTAAGCATAGCTTGGAATTTTCTAGAACTCCCCACGTTTTTAAAGACAGTTATGAATCCTCAATATGTGAAACTTGTGGACTACCACTATAGATACGGTACTACATATTTCAACTATATGTTTCATATACTGAGGTATGGGAAGCCTCTTCTTGGTTGGAGACATGTCCACCAATCTAGCTGACAATGGCAACTGTGAAAACTTCTTATGAAATGTCAGGCCTCACCTATCGATGCAGAGAATCAATGACTTCGAAGTGGATAATTTGGCATCTGATTTTTAAGCAACCATTGCTCATATAACAGGCAGTTTGTCATTAAGAGATTTTTAAAAATGATTGGAGAATTTTAATACATGCAGAGCATGTGTTTGTTGTGTTTGTTTTGACACAGCCACACATTCTGTAGAAATCTTCAGAATTTTAACACTATCTCATTTCAATTATATATGCTTTGTTAATCCATTTTTTGATAAACTTATGTTCTTCCATTTCATCTTTTCCTTGTATGCCCCTGGTAGCTGAGTGGTCAGCGTGACAGACTGTCAATCCGAAGGGTCTGGGTTCGATTCCTGGCTGGGTCGGAGATTTTCTCCGCTCGGGGACTGGGTGTTGTGTTGTCCTAATCATCATCATTTCATCCCCATCAACGCGCAGGTCGCCGAAGTGGCGTCAAATCGAAAGACCTGCACCAGGCGAACGATCTACCCAACGGGAGGCCCTAGCCACATGACATTTCATTTCATTTCATCTTTTCCTTTTTCAAGGGTTGTAAAATAATGAATTTTCCATTAACATGTTTTTAGAATCTAGCATTGATAGAGTAATTGTGGTTCAGTTAACAGCATATGTGTACTAACTTTGTGTTGTGGTATACTCATGACATGTATGTGAGGCATCTTATGAACAGTGAATTGATTAATACTGAATGTATTTAATGTTTATTGTTGGATTGAAAGGCAGTATTTGGCCTCATTGCTATAACTGTCAGCATAATTTTTAAAAAAATGCTTAGTGATTCTATCCTAGGACAACTTTTTTTTCCACTGTTAAATAACCCCAACAGTGGTTAGTGTACATGAATTGGGCATCATGGCATGCGGCCCTTTAATTTTTATTTCCTTTTCATACTCTGACTGTTTGTGTTGTTATAGATGCACTTGTAAGACAATTATATTTTTCTTTTGTTTTTAGTCTGAGGAGAACAAGCACATCGAAGAGGAAATTAACCTAATGATGGAAAAACTGAAGGTTAGTGCATGATGCAATCTACATTCATTAATGTTTTAATATATTTGACTAATAACGTATTTTAAAATTGTAAAGAGATAGAATGTTAGGATGAGGAGAAGCAAAGATGAAGAAGGAGGTGTTAGAGAGAGTACTGTACTAGGATAAAGGTAGTAAGTATATTGGTAAGCACTGTTCCAGCTTCAATCCAGAGATGATACGATAGAATGAGAAATGAATATGAATACAGGTAAACAAAGAAGAATTGAAATAAATAGCACAATTACTAACTGGGAAGGCAAAAGGGAAGAAACAGTGTGAGACAAGGAAATGTGGATAAAATAGTACTTGAGTAAATAAATAAAAACATAAAATAGTGTAACTATAATATCAGGTCTCGGGAGGGGGGAGGAGGTTATATTAAGAGATTATTTCCAAGAGGTTAACTCAGGAAGTGATAGGTGTTTATTATTCTACCATAAAGACTACATACTCTTATTTATGTGGATTACCTATCAGAATACACAATTGCTGACACCAGTTAGGAATGTTCAAGCCTTTCTATGAAGAGTATTCTCAACTATTGGCTAAATTCAACATAGACAATGGACAACAACAATAAGCTATTTCATGCCATCATCAACAACATTAACAGATTCTGCAACATATGAGTTTTGGAGCTTTCTCATCTGTCAAATGTAAACATGAATCCTATGCAGCGCAACAAAAAGTATGCTAATTCTGCAGCATTCACTCAACACAGTGTAGTGAATAAATGTGCCAAAGTGGGACCACATTTCAAATCAATGGTGACCTATTCTCTACCAGATCCAACGTTTACCCAAACTGTGTCCACAATTATGGGCTCCGCCCTTTACGCCAATCCTAGTTCAAATGTGATTTGTGGTAACGGGAAACATATTTCAGCAGCAACAAGTGATCAACAATGATGAACAGTTTACTTTGGTTATTACTACTTTGGACCTCTAATCCACAGCATTAGTTTCAGACATTATTGTGCACCTGCCACCAGATTGAGCTTACAGAAGACTAGAAGACAAATTTATTTCTCTCTTTACAATATCCATCAACCTCTGGTTCAGACAAATGGTACATCAGGAGAAACATGTCACCATGAAAGGTCCGGTGGCATCTGTGTAATTTACTAGACAGCTCCACAGTGTCCGACAATTTGTTCCTACACATTCGGCAGCAACAACTAGTGGCACAAGTATGAACAGTGTTGGCAGTATACAATGATAAATAACTTCGCAAATTGCAGGTTGCCAACAGGGTCTACACAATACTCAAGTTGCCTGCAACAATTGACGTGACAACATTGATGGACTTGCTGGCCAAATGACTTAGCGATGTCAGTCATGCCTATAGCATACTTGTCAGCTGAGGTGTTCACAATATCCGTTGCATGATTCATTGCACCCTCAGTGGATTTTCCTTTCCTGAAACCATATTGTGGGGCGCTCATGCTTTCTTATTGTCTGTAGTCCCTCAGGCAATGGCACAAAAGCTTTCATTTCCTCTACTTTGGCCACAACATTTACCAAGAAAGTCGGCCTGTAAGATCTTGGTTCTCTTGAGTCTTTGTCTTCCCCTTCTTTAGTGTAATGGTATTTGAGGTTTTCCAGATTCTGGGCACTCAACCCCACAAAAGATTTGTTTAATAACACTGTTATCTAAGGCTCAATTTGATCCACTATCTGATGCAAAACTTCTGCTTGTATTTTATTAGGTTTTGATCCAGTAGCTGATGCAACACTTCTGCCACTATTCTATCAGGTCCAAGCGCTTTCTTCTTTTTTAACTTTATTATTACCAGCCTCACTTCCTCCTGGGCAAATGAATTCATAACACTGTTATTCACATGCTGCTCTATCAATTCAGAGCAAAGTTGCTGATGGAACTCCGTGTCTTCCATTGTTGTATCATCCAACAATCAAGTTGTGAGTATGCGCTGCTCTGATGTTTCCCTCTCTGTTGTCATTGTGCCATTGGATCTTCTCAAGGTTGATAATACAGGGGGTGATCGAGCCTTATTTGTTGTCAGTTTTTGTGGAAAACCCGAAACATCTGGTGCGATTTGGTCCTTAATGTATGCCTCCCATTTTTGTATTCATGTTTGGTGTAGCGTGTTTTATATTATTGTTTGACTGTTCAATAGAAAATCAGCCTACTTTGTCATTCTGTTTCCCCTTATGATATATATCTTCACCTGCCTTGCACTAGGTCTTAAGGACTATGAGGCAGGACTCCAGGGAATTATAAACCCTTTTGACTTCCTAACAAATGTTGGGATCACTTTGTCTCGTGCCATCTGCAGTACTCATACCAGTTCATATGCTTTGGTGTCAACAGCAAATCTGCTTCCTTGCAGTGGATGTATTTTGAATTCTGCCTCTAAAAGTTCCCAGTCTGCTCTGAGTGGATTGTATAATTGCTCGGGCTGGATGTTAGTGTGTCATTATCTGTGTTTGTAATTGTGAAGTAAATGAGACATGACCACTTGTTGTAAGTCCGTCACAGACTTCCAGTTGGCAATGTGGTCACTGACTTTCAAGTTTGCAAAAGTGATATCTATATTTGTTGCCACACTTGCACAATTTTGGAAAGTAGGTGGTTTTAGTAGCCTATTAATGACATGAAGGTCAAGTTCTTGTGTAGTGTACTGAAGGCAGAGTCCTCTTTTATCCATCACTCTGCTAGGCCACAATGTTGATTTCACGTTTGTGTCCACTACAAAAATGTGTCTGTCATGTTGATGCATTGTTTCTGCTGTTTTTAATTCTTCTATGTGTGATTATATGTCTTGACTGTACAGAAAATATTGATTAGTTATGTAAAATTTTTGTAAGACAGTCATTATTTCTGTTGTCACCACTTTTCCATCACAGAGTTTATGTGTCTTTGCTACTGTCATGTCTTTATCCGGCACTACAATCATGGCCACTGGATGTTGACCTGATTCTATGATCTGTAATGTAACTGGCATTTGGGTCAATACCCTGCTTTTGGAATGTGGCTCCTGAACACATAGTCGCAAGGCCTTGTATCACCATGACACTGTGCATCGCATTTATTGGGCTGATTTTAATCATTTTTCTCTGTTCCATCGCATTTGGTGTGCAATTTGGTTGTAAGTGAATGCCATGGAAACCTAGTGAGCACATAGCTATGGAGCAAGTCTAACCTGTCTGTTTGGCCGTGTATCATCAGTAACTCCCTGCAGAGATGCTATCAAGTGTCTACTGCCTCCTCTTAAAGACAATATCAGGTAGAGTCTGCAGTTCCTTTGTATTTGTAGGCAAGTTGTTGACACTGAGCTGAATAAGATCAGCTTCCTCCATGACAGGAAAATTTCTGGTACAGCCTTCTGGATGACTGTACCTAACTGGATGGCTTATTGCTATGGTTAATAAATGCTTATCCTCTAATTTAGCAAGTCTCACTGCGTTTTCATACATTTCATAGACAGGCTGCAAGTCCGGCCATAAACTTCTTCCATTTTTCTTCTCATGTCCATCACAGTCTGTATCCTTTTCGTAGTTCCTGTAGCCATATGTAGGTTCTATGATTTGTATATTTCTGTAATCTTCCTCTATTAGCTGTTGTATGCTATCCCACTCCATTACTACAGAGTGTTGTGTGCTGTCACATCTCGCATTTATTGCAATTTGAACTTTTTCTGAATTTGGTAGTATATGCTTCTTTAAGTCTTCATTATCCAGAGGTAGGCACAATCTCCATTCCTTGTTTTCCTTTCTTCTTAGCCACTTCCAGAAACTCCACTCCTTCTCTCCATTATTCTTACCATTGGTCTTTTTATTGTCCATCTTATTATTGCCTCATCCATATGGTCAGTCACGTTTGGTTTGTGTTGCTATGTGTCTTCTCATTCTGCCCTTCACAGTGGATGAGAATATTTTGGCCATTTTGGCTCTTGCAGCATCTCACTTTCTTTTCGATGGAGGTTTCCTTTTCTTACAAAGATGACAGGTAATTTTATAATCTGCTTGATCAGTGGGTTCAGGTTTAGTAGTTTTCTTTCTGGACAGTGTTTCATCTTCTTCAACTGTCACCAGTGGATTGCACAATGCACAATCCATATTCAGTTCTTTGAATTTACCTCTCCAAGAACATTTGGCACATCACAGTCTTTACCTCATTGGCTGCATGATTTTTTTCCTTTTCACATATGTTGTGCACATTGGAGCTCACTTGGTATTTTTACAGTTCATTTTTAGATGGTCACACTCTCCGCTGTTGGAGCATCTTGACTTGTTTTCCTTACAGTACTTTGCAATGTGCCGTTAGTCATGGCAGTTTGGTGACTGGAGCATAGTCCTTTGTAATGGTTGATTAAAATCCATTTTATATTCTTTTCTGCATAACCAATTGTGCTCTTACTTTTGGATTTACCTTCGGTACATAATTTACTGTCAGCTTCACCCATGGGCATATTTTAAACCTGGCTTTTGTTTCTTCTAAGAATTGCTCCCTATCTGTCATTCCCTCCAAGTTCTGTTAATATAGTGATTCAATTAATTTACTTTCTGGCATAGTAGCTGGAACATTGTACACCAGAGGTCACAAAACTTCCTTCACTGTGGGCCAGATACCTGAGAAAATGATGAGTGTGGATTGCACCATCATTCCGTACAGCATTTACAGGTCAGAACAATAGCCCCGAGAAAAAAGATGAGGAGCTAAGTTCAGCACTCCATGTTAATCATGGGTGATTGGCATGGCACAACCAACATAAGTACTTACTAAAAAATTTATCAAAGAAGGTGATGTTAGCAGAAAGATAGTTACATTAGATCAAGTATGCACATATCCCCATCTCACAGACTAACAATAAGCAGCAAAAAGCGTTAGTGAGATTTGTGAAACTGGCATTTCGTTTTCAAAATTTCAGCCATGTTTGGTTTGGTTTTGCTGCATCCAATCAAGAAAATTGCTTTCAAATGTTCATCAGTCAGTCTCACTTGGTGTGCTGACTTCACGTACTTCATTTTTGAAAATGTTTACTCATATACATAAATGCCATAACAGTGACAGATTTATTTAGTTTCAGAAACTCAACATCAGATAAGCAGTGATAAAATTCAACAAGGTTTCCTTTTCTGTACTTCTCTTTCAACAAGTCATTTGCTTGCGAATCAGTGAAGTTCAACTGGTACAGCATCAAGTTTACAGTCATACAGATCTGGAACAAAAGAGTGCCTTTCAGTTCTATCAAAATATGATAATATTTTGAAAAAATGTCTCTTTAGCTCACGAATATTTTTCTTTTTTCAGGAAACAGAGTTGACCTCTCCAAGGACTGGAACGAATATGAGAAATGTTTTCTCCTTCCAGTTGTGCTTCAAACAATGACAGCTTTCTTTGAAATCCTTTAAAGATAGTTTGCGAATCACAGATGAGGTTATCCCTTCCCTGAAATTTCAAATTCAGTTCATTCAGGAGGGAGGGGATATCAAGCAAAAATGATTACTTTGACAACCAGGCAAGATCTGACAGCTGTGGATCAGCTCTCCATTTCAGTGAGAAAAAAATATGTTTCCTTTCAGAGCTTACAAGAACAAAACAGGGCTTTACTGCAGCTCAGCCACCTCACTACTTTATGATAAGGCAAGTCACAGAAATCTGAATCAGTTTCTTAAAAAAAAGCCTGGAACTGATGGTGACTGGTTGCGTGTCACGGAACACACTGTAACATGTAACACTCATGTAAAATGTTTGTAAAGGTGGTTTGACAGAGTATGTTCCCAACATAACATGAGAACACATCTGCAGATCCTTGTGTATGAAGATATCTTGGTCTATATGTCAGGATGGCAGTGACGAATGAAATTTAGAAATGAAACTCTTGACTTTCTGAAGCTGGGACAAAGGTTCACATGATGAGTGGTCATGTTGTTGCTTGAAAAATTCAGAAAGGACTGTGAGTGGGTCACCATACACAAATTCTTCTGCAGAAGCTCCATTGTCAGATTTAACAGCTGTAACATCAGCAACATGGCAGAAATGTCTCATGTACCATACAGTCATCAAGCAAATCAGGTATTGTCGACATGCCGGATGAACAGCTGTCACAGGACGGATCCAGCCTGTGGGCCATAGTTTGCCGACCCCTGTCATACACTGTCACTTTCGGCCTACTTTCAGCTCCCTGATTTCTTCTTCTGTTTCAGTTATGTCTTCATTGTCTGCTGCCTTTGTTTTCTTGATTCTTATCTTTTCTTTCTTCAGGTCAGTTACGTCTACCACAGGTGTCTGTATTTCCTTTTTATCTTTTTTGTGCTTGGTCTTGGTAAATAGTATGCTACCCTGCTTGGCTTGTGTGGTCTCTGTCTTTCATTTTGTGGTGACCATCTGAATGAGCGGACCAGTGATTGCCACATTAGCAAATGAACGGATCGTCTTGTTTTTGTTTTCTTCCCTAAGCATGGCATTGTCTTTTTCTAATTGTTCTATATGCCCAGTCAGTTTTGCTTGTGATATTGTCCAGTGAGTGAGTTTGCATTTCAACTCTAGTATTTTCACAGCAGTAGCCATTCTGGTTACAAGGAATTCCTCATCGGTGTATAGTACTATGTCCTCACGTTTGTCCAGCTGCACATTACTTCTTTCTGAATGCTCAGAAGTTCTTGTGGAGGGCTTTGTTGCAATCTCTGTGTTGCTTTTTGACTGATGCATGTTTCTTAATATGTAAATGAGATACCTAGAAGTTGATATGTTGATACTCTCGTATATGTACAGACGTCATTGTTACTGACGTGTCTGCTGTCTCTGAGTTGCCAATGTCACACACCTCCCTGCCACCGAAGCTGATGCCCCCCCAGTGGCCAGCAGTGTGACAGCTAGTGCTGGTGTCACTTCTCATGCAAGTTGCACTCCACATGGCCTGAACACTGATGCTTCACAATCCAATGTGGCACACCACAACAACCCTCTCAAGCATAAACATCCTGTATAGTGGCATGCCCTTAAAAGAACTTGTGAAACTGGTGTGGATCTTTCCCTCAAGTATTCCAGATGTCTCACAAATACTTCACACCATGACAAGTCCAGAGTCATGAGATCACACTCCCTAGACACTGATCAGCCCCATCTCACAGCATGTGGATAGCCTTTGCTGCAGCTACTCAGCTTCATGGGCACCACAACATCTGACTTACACAAGGCTTGGTTTTTGGATCAAGTTGCAGTGTAAAGACATTCTTGAAGGTCTGCACTATAGTATTGTATCCCAGTGATGCATTTTATGCTGATGCCTTGTGAGATTATCGACAAGTGCACAGGATCTCTCTGAAACTTATTTTTACTATCTTTGCCGTAATCTGTAAGTTTACTTCTTATCCTTATCTTTTTGACTTAGTACATTTTAGTTGATGAATAAAAGGTTATATCCGTATCTTGAAAGGTTACATACTATTTCTTATGTGGATCACTTATCGGGCTACACTGTCTTTGACCTCTTACTCCCTCTGACTCTGATACTTTCCTTTTATTGTTTTTCCTCCCTCTTCTTCACAACTTGTGGATCCCCCACAGTCTAAGATCTGAGTGACCTGTTCCTCCATTCTAATCTTTCCAGTCTGTTCTTCTTCCCTGAGGAAGCAGATAATAGTTATGAATAATAGGAAAATTTTCACTTTTAAATTTGTGTAGTAGGCAGTATTGGTGTTTCACCTCCTTATGGTAAGTTTTGGTTAACTTTTCTTCTCTTTATACTTTTTTAGTTTTCTCAAGTGAACTTTCCTTTTGATACTAACAATATATTTTCTTTTCAGGAAGATGATTACAGCCAATATAGACATGCACTTGAAACTCTTCGTAATCTTATCCGCTCAGCAACAACCTCAATGACAAGTGTTCCCTTTCCTTTAAAACATATGCGTTCTCATTATCCTTCACTCAAGGTTTGTGTAATTTTTTTTGCCATATATTGTAGAAAAGTGCAGTAATCTGGTAATCAAATGAAAGTTGCTTCTTCCAACAAATTAATGGCATTCTATTCTGCCACAATTTCTAATAAATATCTGCAAAGCTGTACTCTATTTTTCCTCTGAAATTTATTTAGATAGCATTTCTTATAACAGGAAATTCACAGAAAAATGAAAGAAGGGAAGACTCGAAGCCTGTGTGCAGATGTAATATCTGTTGTATCAATGGCTATGTCAGATGTTAAAGAATTAGAAGGAAAACGAGAGTGCCTCAAATATTGCCTCCAAGGTCTGCAGAGAGATATTGCTGATTGGGGACATGAATATGTCAGGTGGGAGATGTACACTTCTATTCTAAATATTACTATAAAAGTAGGTAACCGGACTTATTCCACAGAATTTTATATGTATGTCGGTAATCCCATTATCCCTGTTTGTTATCAGAAGAAAAGCAGTTATTCATGTATAATTCATAATGAAAAAGTAATTAGTTTTAATTTTTTTCACATTTGTTTAGTAGTAAGTAGGTGCAGGTAAGTAGTTGCAGATTGTAAATAATCAGGATTGCCACAGATTCTGGAAATCAGAGAATATGAGGGAAATTTGAAAAAAAAAAACACTGTAAAAATCTCATTTTTGTCTCAGTAGATGAAATGGTTTGTTTACTGAGGTGTCATGCATCATCACTGGCTGGGTGCAGCTGAGTATGTGCACCACTTCCCCATTCCCCAATTCCTACTGCTTCTCCCCTTCCTATCATGCCCCTCGGCTTGCGGTCAGTGCTGCCACCATTTCTTGCTGCTAGCCTAGCAGCTGCCAAAAAGAGCCAGGGAGGCATGAGGAGTGGTTTATTTGGATATTATTCTTAGAGATTGTAGACACAGCAGCCAGAGATGGCGGTCGTGTGTGCATGAGTTGTGTCTGAGTGATTGTGTTAATGTGTGTGTGCTCTCATTTTCTGACAAAAGCTGTGGCTGAAAATTTAGATGTGAGATTATGATGTTTTTTATTTCTACTTGCCTGTCTGCAGCTCAGCAGTCATCCTATCCGCCTTATTAATAATTCTCAGAGTATTTGAACAAGTTATCTACTGCACAGATTGATCACCGTGGTCTCATTTCATCAACATGCTGTCTGAGGCTTGTGAATAGCTGGCCACATGAGTGGATTTCCGCAACAGGCCAAAACCACAGACCATTTCTGCGGGTATCTGTAATGGATCAGGCTTGCTGATCTGAAGCCATTCGGTTCCCAATAATGTGCAGGCTCTGCCTGTCAGATCTGGTCTCACCGATCTGTCCGCATGCCGGGTCTGTTTGAGTGTGATGTAATGCAGCGGATTTTCATGGTTTATCCATGGACCCAGGACTGCAATCCTCCTCAGCAGGCCAGAGGCCATGGACATGGATTTCCGAAATTGCAGCTGTCTCACCGCACATACGTTGTACATTGTGACATTTTATAGAAATTTTATTTGTTCTGGTACATTCTGGCTCTTCAAATGTAGTTTATGTGTTAGAAAGTATGGACAATAAGAAGAAGAAATTTGTGTCAGTCACTGGTGGTTTGCATGCTATGTACTCATATATTTCTCAAAAGAAAAGTCATAGCTGTAAAATAGTAGATATAACACAGTGGGCAATAACTAACAATAATGAACATATTAGAACCAACATTTTATTGGCAGTCACCTGCAATATTGGTTTACACAATTCTTCCCTGCCTTATACACTTCTTTCAAGAGCCCTACTTTTTCTGAGGCTATTTCTGAAATCAGTGAAGGTATTTTAAATCTGTCTTGTGACTCCAAGGAAATGTATATTTTTGTCACCGAGTATGTTTCATTTGTTTCATTTTATTGAAATAAAATAACATCAGTGGTTTTAATGAAACACAGATACCATTTGGCTTGCCTTCCCCATCTAACAACAATTCATTAAAAAAGGTGTTGAATTTATCACTTAAGATTTGTGCTCACATCAAGAAACACCATTTGCTTGCAGTATTATTATTATTTTTTTTTAGATATTTCCTCATTTGCACTATTGTTTCGTGTAACATAGCTGCAAAGATAGTTTGTCAACTTACTTCGTAACTTACTCTTGAGATCTCAAAATCTGCCAGGAAAAAATAATAAAACTTGTTTGTAAATCAGGAAAATATCATGACATTTCATGTGGGAAAACTTGTGGCAACCCTAATAATGCTCCTGTATTATTTTGCGACTCAGCATCTCTGCTATATGGTGAGTAGCAACTTTCCTTCTCTGGTATTGTTACATTCCATCCTGGATTTTCCATTGTTAGATTACATACTGAAATTAACATCAGCTGCAAATATTATCAAGATATAGAAGATGTAATAACAATTTTCTCTAAAATTTATGTTGCAGTAAGGTACTTAAAGGGCTCTATAAAAAGAATCATGACTAATTTTTTTTTTAAATAGTGGTTATTCCAGCTCTTTTGGTTGGGAATGAATACTCTCCTAAAACACAGACCTGAATCTCAAATCAAAGCAGCAGAAATGATACTTGTATATGCAGATAAAACTGCTCCAAAAGAAACCACATGTCTTTCAGAGAGTGCTTCATTATTGATAACTGCAAAAAATATGGTTTTATTATTAACATTGTCTTCTGTGTTATTAATACACAACATGGACAGCAAGGATATCAACACACTTTCATCAGGCATGCTGGAAACTAGTTCTATATGTTTTGATGACTCTCATACATAATAAAATTCTATGTCCTCCCTACCAAGAAATCCTCAATCCAATCAAAATTTTTGTTTCGTATCCCACATGACTGTACTATCATTAATAATTGTTGGTGTCACATTAACTCAGCTGCATTTACCTGTTACCTTGAGCTAGGCTTTGAGAACATTCTTTGAAAAGTGCAAGTTGGATATTCACATGACCGATGCTCTACGAATCCATGGTGGTTTGCATGGAGGAAGTCATACTGTTCAAAATAGCTCATCATATTTGAGCTCAGAATATGTTCCAGTGTCAATGATAATGGATGGTAGTTTTGTAAGTCACTTCGTCTACCATACTGGTTGACAGGTGTTACCCATGCCTTCTTCTAATATCTGGGTAGAGTTTTTGTTTGAGTGATCTACCGTATTTAACAGTTCAGTAGTAAGCTAATTCCATCAGTCCCTGGGGCCTTGTTCAATTTTAGGAATTTCAGCTGCTTCTCAATGTCACTGGCACTAACGTATGAGAGATTCACCAAAATTGTCACCGCTTTTTAGACAAGTAAAGGAACAAGCTGGCTTTAGAAATGAGTACAGTGAATGGACCATTTACAACTCATAAATGAAATTACAGAATGGTGCAATGAGTACCGTGCAATGTACCACTTTATATGGGATGCATAGATTTTCAGAAATCTTTTGACTCAATTTCAACAGTACTGAACCACTTTTGAGAAATAGGGTGTTGATCCAACTTATTTTAATACACTGAAAAAATAGACATTAATGCAACAGCTTCCATTACATTCAAATTCTACAACTTTATTCAAATATGACTGAATAAATTTATTTTCATTATTGGCCAACTTTGGGATAATGTCATTAGTAAGTTGGCAGTATGAGTGTAACTTGTGCTAGCCCCAGCAATAGTGTGGCCACTAAAAACAAAAGTTTATTCATCCACATGCAAGTAAATGACAGATATAGAAACACTACAATAAGCAGTAGAACACAATCTGAGTAGGAGCTGTCTTTAATATAAAGGAAGACTTCTGCAGGCAGCATGGTGGACATCATACCATCTGCACCAGAGGCTGTGTGAAGTGGGTCCACTGCAGGCAGCGTCTGGTGGCCGGCCTGCACAGCTGCCAGTGGCAGACTATTTGAAGTGTAGTGTGATGGCGGGCTGGTGCCGCAGTGCTTATCCAGTTGTTGCATATGGAGTTATAGCATCCCTCCCCCGGTGGGGAGGGGATGCTCCTCTGATGTGAGGGTTGGGGCAATTGAGGACACATCCATGGCTTCTGTGGTGGGTGCCGCATGTGATGATGGTGACAGTGGAAGAAGATTCTGGGCTGGAACTGGTGAATAGGTATGGAAGTGGTGCAGCCACAGACACGTGCAGAGTACCATAAGGGAGGGCCAGCAAACACTAAAAGCAGAGACAGAGGGAAAGATAGTTACATAAAGGATCAGAAGCCCTGCCCGGAGGCCCATCCAGCCAACCATTACAAACGATGTGAGCAACTTGGCACAAAACCAGATCAGCAGCAATAGCATCTGCAACCCAGGAGCCTGTAATAGGAAACCCTTCCACTATATGTTGTGCTTCAACATCTAAGTGGAAAAAAAAAAAAAAAAAAAAAAAAAAAAAAAAAAAAAAAAAAAAAAAAAAAAAGTCGAGCTCATTCTGACCAAAAGTAGCATCTGGCCCCATCGGAATCTGAGATTGAGATATCGCATCAGCACTGGCATACTGTGCATTAGGCTGAAAATGTGCCTCATAGTTGTAGGGAGATAGAAACAAGGCCCAATGCTGTAGGCAGTGTGCTGCTTGGTCAGGCAATAAAGCATAAGGATTGAACAATGAGAACAAGGGCTTGTATTCTGTAATGAGGTGGAACTTAGACCCACACAAGAATACATGAAACTTCTCTAGATGACAGTAAGTGCTTCCTTTTCAACTTGGGAGTAGCATTACTGAGTGGAGTTGTATGTTTTGGATGCTTAAATTATTGGATGTTTGAAACCATCATCATAGCAATGTGTAAGAGTGGCCCCAAGGCCATACTGAGAGATATCTGTAGCCAAGACCAGGTGTTTGACCAGGATGGAAGGTAGCCAAACAAGGAGCAGAATGCAATTTAGATTTCACAAGCATGAACATACATTCAGAGGCCAGTGTCTACTGAAAAGGAATGTCCTTGTGGAACAATTCACGGAGAGGATGGGCCATCCTGGGCACACCCAGGATGAATTTATGATAGTAGGAAATTTACCCTAAAAATGCTTGGAGTTCTTTGACATTGTAAGGGTGAGGCAGAGCTGTAACAAAGATGACATGTTGACATAGAGGCTTTACACCATCCCAAGAAGCCTCAAACCCCAATTACACGGGATGGCTGAAAGAAGCATGACTTGGCCAAATTTCACTTCAACTCTGCAGTGTGTAAAACTATGAACAAGAAGCATAATTCGCATAAATACTCTTCTGTGGATGCCCCCATCATGACAGTGTCATTGAGATAGTTGATGCATCCTGTAATGGACATCATCAGTCATTGCAAAAAGTGCTGAAAAATTGGTGTGGCGCTAGTCACTCTAAATGGAAGCTGATATTGTTACAGTCCGAATGATGTGTTATTTACAAGGAGGAGTTTTGAATCTTCATCCAATAGAACCTGTAAACAGGCTTCAGATAAATCAGTTTTAGAGAAAAACTGGTCTCCATCAAGTTTGGCCAATAATTTGTCCTGATGGAACAAAGGGTAGGTGTCAACGATAGACTGAGTGTTAACAGAAACTTTAAAGTTCCAGCAGAGGCAAAGCTGGCCTCTTCATTTTTTTAACAAACACAAGGGAGTTGGCCATTCACTTGATGTAATAGGCTGTGTGACCCCAGTGATGTCTGCCTGTACAATTCTGATTTCACTTGATCATGCAAGGCCACTGTTATAAGGCACACCTGGAAAAACTGTAGATGAACCATAGGTTTCAGCACAATTTGGGCCATAAAATTAGTGGCACAACCTAACCCATATAAAAAAAAGAGATGGTCTAACTCCTGGTAAGGGCCCTGGGCTGAAACAAGGTGCACTGCATCCACAATGGAACCAGTACCATGCATCACCAGAAAAGACAAGGAATGAACCACAGATTTATACAAAGCAGGAGTCATAGATTTCCCCAAAATTGGAATATATTGCTTGTTGGAGCTCACCAAACATCAGGTAATGGAGACAATGCTGGAGATCCCAAGTTCATATAAATTTGTGAATCAGCAATGTCACAGCTGCACCTGTGACCAGGTGTTGTCAGAGCACTTTATCCATCAATTGCACTTCCATAAACAGTTTGTTATTATTTGTAAGCACTGGAGACACACAATTAGCTTCCTCATCCATATCTGCAGGGGAGGGCAAGGAACGACACACAGATGCTATTGTCCTTTTTTTTCTTACAGTTGTTACAATTCACCCAACACTTAGGACACACAGCCCTGTCATGTTGCACGAAACAGTATGGGCAAGATGGGAGTGCTGACCACTGCTGCTACTGTAGTTGCTGTTGTTTGGCACATTACTGTCCAGTCCAGTGTGGTTGTCATATTTGTACAGCTGCCACGTTGTCCTCCCCTGAAGAACTAACTAATGCTCAATGACCAGAAACAGGAGCCACTGTGGTCATGTCACACCAAGCCTCAATCTGATCACTACCAGCACAAGATGCCTCAAAAGATTGAGCAATCTTCAAAACTTCAGCCAAAGATGGATCCTCACTCTGTAGTGTGTATTGACACACCTCCTAGTCAGGAGCCAATCAAATGATGGTGTCACAGACCACTGAATCAGCATAGGAATCATAATGGGAATCAGTAACAAACTGACATTTGTGGCTGAAGCCGTAGAGGTTGTCCACTGAAGCCTTGTAGGGCTGTTTGGGCTCTTTATGACAATGAAAGAACTCAACACGTGCTGCTGTGACTTCTGTGTGAGTATCTTGATAATTGGACAACTGACACATTTTGTCAAACAAAAGTAACGCTGGTTCATGGAGCTTGGCTAACTGGTACATCAAGTGGTAAATTTGAGGGGAAATCCAAGAAAGAAACAAAGCTGTACACAAGTTTGTATCACTGACACCAAAAGCAAGGAAATGTTGCTGAAGCCACTTCTCAAAGCCTTTCAGTTTTCGGCTGCATCGTAGTAAGGGGAAAAGGTGTTAGGTAAGGTAATGGCATAGAAGCCTGATTAGTCAAGATGGCCCACAAATTTGTGATAGCCACTGTAACAGACTGCTGCTGCTCGAGGAGAGATTTGAGCACTGCCTCCATGTACAAGAGAACTTATGGAACAACCAAATAGACTGAGCCTATGTAAGTGAACACCACATTTGTTGATGGGGTTTACATGTCCTCAACACCAAGGTTATCAGCAACTCATTGCCAATTGCATCTTAACAACCAATAATGTGGTTGCGAAGAACTGAAGCTTATTTAACTACATTCAAGTAAATGACAGACATTGAAACAGCGCATTAAGCAGTAGAACATAGTCTGAGGAGGAGCACCAGCTGTGCTGTCTTTATTGAGAGAGGAGGGCTCTGGTAGGTGGCATGGTGAATATCGTGCCATGGCCTCTAGTCTTGTGACCCACAATAGGCAGCCTCTGTCCACTGGCCCATGCAGCTGCCAGTGGCAGACTAGTTGAATGGGAAGTCAGGTAAAGAAATTTTATATCACCAGTTCTCAGCAGTCCTAGACAAAATTTAAACTGGGAAAACAAATATGTGTTAGTGAAATATATCTGAACAATCATTGTCAAAAATAATGCATAACCATCACATGGAAATGTAAATAATGGAAATTAACAATGAAGTCATAGAAAACATTTTTGGATTTTGTATTTAGGGCAATTACAAGCAGTAACTAGGTGAACAGGAAAACAAGAAAATAAAAGAATAAAAATCACCTGATTTGCATTTAGTAAACCAAACAAAATTTTTCAAAAAGAAGTGTCAGAAATATGTTTACATTATTTGGAAAGGAGGGATAGTTACTTTTGGATACTGCATACTATAGATTTAAGTGTCAGGAAGTCGTTTCTGAAAGTATTTGTATGGAGTGTAGCCATGGATGGAAGTGAAACATGGACGATAAATAGTTTGGACAAGAAGAGAATAGAAGCTTTTGAAATGTGGTGCTACAGAAGAATGCTGAAGATTAGATGGGTAGCTCACATAACTAATGAGGAGGTACTGAATAGAATTGGGGAGAAGAGGAGTTTGTGGTACAACTTGACAAGAAGAAGGGACCGGTTGGTAGGACATGTTCTGAGGCATCAAGGAATCAACAAATTTAGCATTGGGGGGTAGCATGGAGGGTAAAAATCATAAAGGGAGACCAAGAGATGAATACACTAAGCAAATTCAGAAGGATGTAGGCTGCAGTACGTACTGGGAGATGAAGCACTTTGCACAGGATAGAGTAGCATGGAGAGCTGCATCAAACCAGTCTCAGGACTGAAGACCACAACAACACTTCATCCGCTATTATAATTATTAATGGCGTATCAGTAAAGAATGGAATTTAGTTAAACTTTATTTAAATAGATTTGGAAGAAAGCTCACATAAGCATATGGTTGAGTTGCTACAACTAATCTTATTTTCTGAAAATAGTGAGTTAAACTTTTAGTGTAAGTTCTGTTTTCATACTTTCTTATTCCTTACAGAAGGCCTGAGGCACTTTTCTTCAGTTACCGGTATTGCATTTTGTTTTGTGTAGTAGGGTGCTCAATTTCTACAAAGGTTATTAGTTTTGTCTATATAATAATTAATTTTTGAAATTTACTTATGTAATTTCATGTCTGCATGTTATAATGCAGGCAATTGGAGACAGAAATAGCTGAAGAATGGTTGGAGACCCCTTTGTACAATAATGACAGTACTAGAGAGCAATTACTCAAGCTTGTCAAAGCAATAGTAGAGTTTGATACAAAACATAATGCAGAAATACAAGCCTGTGATCTTTTAATGGAGATTGGTTGCCTTGATGTCCTTGAACCCTATGTTGATGCAGCAAATCACTCACGCATTTGTCGTTACCTTGCAAGGTAAGACTGATACATATTTATTGCAGAACAGACATTTTACTAGCAAAAAATGTTTTGTTTTTTATCTTATTGTAGCCAGGATGCATTTTAAGTGATGATAAAAACTGATAAATTACTAACAGCAAATCTCTCCACTATATCTAGTTATTTTATTGAGAACTGAACATTTGCAATGACGCAGTCTTTATCACATGTACATACTAATATGGTAGGGAAGTCAGTGAATTTCAAAAATCTAATTCAGTATTACACTTTCAAAACTCTTTAAAAATGAAAATAGTATTCTGATAGTCATTTGTACAACTTTTATTTTTAAAACTGAAATGTTGTCAGCTATTTCAGTGGAAAGGCAGTGCCAATTTTTAAATAAAAAATATTTTGTTTGTTTCTGGACTATCTTACAACTTACTGTTAGGACACAGACTGCAGACAGGTGGTTTCAAGGTTTTGTTTGAAAATGGAAAAGGATTTTGTTGCCATTGCAAAGAAAAGAAGGCAAAACTGTATTCTCTGAAATTTACCAGAAACTCCTGCATGACATTTCTAACTGAAACACTGAAAATCTGTTATCAGAGCTTAGGACATTTTAACTACTGACCTAAATGTGCCCCCTAAATATGTGGAAGGAATTAACGTTTGAGGTATGAAGACACCAGAATTGTGCATCATCTGCATTTAAAGCAAGCAAACAAGACTTCCACGTCACAAGAGAATGAGCAATATGTCAACTGGAGGTAGTATACAGTGAAGTCATGGGTTCTATTACTCCTATGTCTTACAACAAAAAGAGATACAACATTACATTTCTGTATGACTGTGCCCATTTCACAGCTGTATATATGATGGAAAATAAATTCAAAGTACTGGAATGTGTTAAACAGAATGGAATTGCAGCTACTGCTCATTTTAGTTTGAGGATTAATAGGTTCTGCTATGATAATGGACATGAATATTTGTCAAACAAAATTAAAAACTGTTTTAGAGATAAGGGAATCCCAAATCAATTGGCAGTGAGATAATCACAACAAAATGAAGTGAGTGAGTACATGAATAGGAACATAACAAACAAGGCTCACTGCATGTTGTTGACAGTGGACTTAAAAAATGTTTTTGGACAGACACAGTATGCATTGTGTTCACTTGATAAATAGAAAACCAATATATACATTGAAAATAACAGTTCCTGCTATTCTGTCATATTGTGAATTCCCAAAGTTGCAGACACTTTCTTGACATATTCATAACTTCATGGAGAAGTAATCACTGAAAAATTTGATTGCAAAAGAAAGAAGTACTTAGTGTTCATATTGTGTTAATGGATGTCAGCTAAGTTGTCTGGAAGAGGTTGCATCCCTCTTGGAAGAGATGTCAAGATTGATAACAATCGTTTTGATTTTAGCGATGACAATTGGTTCTCTTGCAAAAAAGACACAAATGATGAGGTTATCATTGGTGAAGAAAATGCCAATGACTAAGAAAATTACTCTCAAATGATAATGCAGCTGAAGACATGAAATATTCTAAAATCCACAAAGTGTAAGAGAAAGAAAATATCCATCGTGGATGGAAGATTATGCTGTATTAGCAGAAACGAAAGTCGAGCATGTTCCGGAGAGTTTCAATGAGATCTACAGCAGATTGAATAAAAGAGAATGGTTTCACATTGTAGCAGAAGAGATGTGAGTAATAAATGGAAATAGGACATTACCTGAATTACCTAATAACAGAAAGGCTATCAATACAAAGTGGATTTGTAAAGTTAAATTTGATGATGTTAGCAGTGGTTGTACTCAAAGAAAAGTTTTTGACTATGATGAAACATATATGCTCCTGTAGCAAGGTTGACAACTCTGATATCATTACTTGCTGTTATGAATCATGAAAAATTGATTGCAAATCAAATGGATGTAAAAGATACTTGTCTCAGAAAAATTTAAGTGAAGAAATTGATTGCAAATCAAATGGATGTAAAAGATACTTGTCTCACAAAAATTAAGACGAAGAAATTTGTGTAAAGATACCAGTAGGATTTAAGTAAAATGAGGTACTGTAGGTAAGCTAAACAAAGTAATTTATGATCTAAAGCAGGCCGCAAGATCTT
Organism: Schistocerca cancellata; assembly: GCF_023864275.1. NCBI lineage: Eukaryota > Metazoa > Arthropoda > Insecta > Orthoptera > Acrididae > Schistocerca > Schistocerca cancellata. Next base: position 680,104,058 of record NC_064628.1, read on the forward strand.
GGAATTTAAAGTAAGAAAGTATCTTACAGGGAGTTATTAGGATGTTTGCTCTATGTAACTCAAACAACACAACCTGATTCTCACTATACTGTTACTTATTCTAGTTGTTATCAAAGTGATTGAAAGAAATCACATTGAAGTAAAATATTGCATTTCATAAAAGTCACACTAGATTGTAGGATGTGTTATAAAAATGAGGAAAACAATGAAACTGTAGTAGCTTATGTTGATGCTGATTGAGTCAATGAGTCAGACAGATAATCAACATCACGTCATGCTATCAACCTGTTTGATATCACTGTAAGTTGGGGAAATTAAACCAAAATACTAAATGGTGTCTTCTACAGATGTTGAATTTCTATCACTTGCAACTTAGATTGTAGAATATTTGTGATTTTAGGTATTCCATTACCTAAAAAATTTTCAAAACGAAAAACTTACGATTTATGGAGAGAGTGTCTTGACTTTCTTGTCTTTGTAAGTGAGAATATAAAAGGTAAAACACATAGGTACTAAACATGTGTTTTTAGAGGTTCATGATTGAAAAGGAAAATAGACGTGTAGTACATTTGTTCAGAAAATCGTTTAGCTTACTTTTTTCAAAATCATTGTGCAAACAAAGATTTGAAAAATTGTCACAAGGACTGAGAATGTGTAAAATTGTTGACTGATGTTATGTAGAATTGAGGCAGAGGGAAAGAACAGCAGTTCTATATTTTGCTCATTAAGATTAGTGTACAATGCATTCACCTATGGTAATGGAGAGCCTTCAAACTGTTCAGAGTATAGAGAGAGAGAGAGTGTGTGTGTGTGTGTGTGTGTGTGTGTGTGTGTGTGTGTGTGTGTGTGTGTGTGTTTTGTTGTAAAGTAGTATGTATGTTGTCATTGTAAAGTATGTCTAATATATCGTTCTTTCTTCAGTGAATAAATTTATTAAAACTAAACTTTCTTGCCTGCTAACTATGTTGTATTACCAACACCATATAGCACCTTATAGCCATCTCTATGAAGAAGAGCTAGAAGAAATTATGGTGTAAGATCTTGAACTCATCAATTTATCAACAGAAACAATCAATTTTTGAAAATGTACTGTAACTGTATAGATAAAAATTTACTCACCAAGCAGTGGCAGCAGAAGCACACATATAAGTTTGCAAGCAATCGGAGCCAGTGGCTCCTTCTTCTGTAGGAGTGTTGAAGAGGAAGGAAGAGGGGTGAAGGTAAAGGACTGGCATCGCTTGGGAAAAAGGAGTAGAGTTCAGAAAAGTTGCCCAGAACTTAGGGAAGTCTTACCAGGTGGGATAAAAAGGAAAGACTGGTTGGTGGGGTCTGCACTGGATGAGATTTGAAAACCTGAGAGTTTAAAGGTGGAACATACACAAGACATAGATAACTGCCAAAAGATAGTGCACTGGTTAATAAGAGTGGAAAGCTAAGTGCATTGCATGTAATTGGGGGGGGGGGGGGGGGTTAAAAAATAAACAGGTCAGAATATGAAAGATATAGAAAATGAAAAGGGAGTGAAGAAAGGAATGGATACTGTGAAGAAATCTTGAGACTGAAGAAATTAATGTAAATTAAGGCCAGGTGGGTGGCAGAAACAGAGATGTCTTGTAGCACCAGTTCCCACCCACCAGCAAGTTCTCAGAAAATGGTATCTGTGGGATAAGCCAAGATGGTATGTGCGGTGAAACAGATACAAAGGTCATGAGTGACATGTTGTAGAACATGTTCAGCAACAGGATATTGTGTTTTACCATGCCTGTGTCCATTCATCTGAACTGACAGCTTGGTGGTAGTCATACTGATGTAAAAGGCCAATCAGTGTTTACATAACAGCTGTTATATGATGTGTCGTTCACATGTGGCTCTCCCTGTGCTAGTATGTTTTGTCAGTTACAAGGTTGGTGTACATGATGGTAGGGGATGCATAGGTCAAGTCGTACAGTGGGGATGGTCACAAGTATAGGAGCCATCAATTAGGGAGATAGGTACAGAAGGAGCATACGTTCAGACAAGGATATTGGAGAAACTGGAAGTACGGCGGAGACCTATTCTAGGTGTGGTGGACAAAATGTCAAACAGAATGGACTTCATTTCAGTGCATGATTTTAGGAAGTTATAGCCTTGTCAAAGTAGCTGATTAATACATTCAAGACCAGGATAACACTGAGTGACAAGTGGTGTACTCCTAAGTCATTTTTTGGAGGGATCAGCAGTACTAGGACTGGATGTGATGGCCCAAGAAATCTGCTTTGGAACTGGCAGACAACTTCATTTCAGTATATGTCAATTTTCTCCATTTATGGCACACATCCAATCCAGTAACAGTGATATGAAGAACACTGTTCTGAAAATGAGATTTTTGAATCTTGTATTTGACAAAAATATCACCTGGGGAATCTAAAACGAAGCTTGCATAAAGTACTTCTTATGATGTCTTAACTACACATTGTGGGGAGCCTTTTCTTATGTTGAAGCTGTGAGCATTAGGTTCTCTCCCAAGGTTGTGATGAGAATGGCTTCTCATAAATTTCATTAGCAATTGTAAATATTCTGAGGGTACAGTTGGAATGCTGATCCCTTGAAGAGGTGTGAAAAAATGATAAAAATTATGAACAACACAAATTATACTCACAGATAATGCTTGTGTGGTAACTAATTTCGATATAAGTTATGAAATAACCCAAAATATTGGGCCATAAAGCATTAATGGGAAGTAATATACCAAATATGTAAAAAAGTTGATTTGTTTGTTTCTGAGACTAGTAATTACATGAAGAGAAAAAGTTGCATTCTTGCCTAAAATGCATTATTGAGAATTTCTTCTGATGTTTGATGTCTGCTTAGTGGAATTTCTTTTAAATACATAATGTAGTAGAGTGCACATAAAATTGAACCTTCTAGGGGCCATGTGTTTTTTCTCCCAATTACCAAAATCTCCTTTCCTTCCTTCATTCATTGAACAATTCTGAACCCATTAAAAAAAGTGGGATTCATAGCTGCTGTGTAATTCATAGCTGTTGTTTGCATGCCATAGCTGCAAGTTTGAAAACAATATTGTACAATAAGTTGTGTGGCTATTTACTGTCCCGTCAATAGCCAATGTGAATTATTTGCCCATGTATACTTTAGCAATGATTTCTCATTCTTTTCTTGTCTCATTATTTGGGATGTGGTATAAGAGAGAATATATTTTCACATTCCTTAAGATTTCCACTTCTTTTGCTCAAAATTTGTTATTAACTTTGCCAAAGGCTGGTGGTTCACACTCATGTAAGAAGACACGTCAAGTTCCAGACAGGTTTAATTAAAAGAGTTTCTTTTAATCATGCCTGTATGCAGCATGACTTATCTTCTTTATTGTAAGTAGCAATCTAGCAATCTGCCTTTTCCTACATTGTTGATATTCCTACCTGGAGTTTCCATTGTTTGATCATTGCCTAACTTCTTTAGAAACATCTATAGTTCTGTTGAAACTACCATAGCTTTACAATATACAAACTGTGTCTGTTAATGTTTTGTCTTTGAAAGTTTTGATTTGATAATGTTCATTGGATTGTTCGTAGTTGAAATTAGAAGTGCTGGTTTTCAGTGAATAAAATAACTTGTTTAGTTAGATGTTCTTTGCGATTTGTGTTACCCAATCCATCCATTGAGTGTTAGGGGCTATTACTTGAGTATATATTTATATAGTTAATGGAGGTGAGGATGCAACAGAAGCAAATAGCAAATGGAATGCAAATCATTCATAAGAAATATGACTGCCGAAACATCTAAGACTTTAAGTTGACAAAAATTTATTTTACATAGGGAATGACACAACATTACACTAGTGTGCAGAAACTGCAACACTTCACCATGATTGCTAAAATCTGTTGTTTTTTGTGTATATTTTAGTTATGTTTTCTTGCCATAATAAGTGATTTGTGTGAATTCTTCAATTACGGGTAGAAATTTGAAGTCTGTTTTAAACGTTTTCAGTTGTGCTTTATATGTTGATGAAGCTGAACGTTCTGCAATACTAAATACTGTAATGAACACATATATGAAGTTTCAAGAACATGGCCGTGCACTCTGCTTAGCATTGCAGATAGGTGACATGGAGAAAGTTGGTGCAATTTTTAATGCATGTACAGATCTGTAAGTACTTTGTTAATAATTAAGTATTAATTGTTTAAGAAATTTAGCCCACAAAAGCCTTTTGTGCAGTGATGATAATGTCATTAACATATTTTCATTGATTGAGAAGCTACTGTGACTTGATAACCAGCAACTACAAGTGACAAAGTGTAAGTGGTCAGCATTATTGAAAGAACTAAGTAGAGATGATGTAGGGCTCATACTCATTTTATTTTCATGGGGGCATATAGCAGCTGAGTAGTGGCCTGAGTTATTTCAAATGCTTGCACTGTTGACACCAAAATAGGGTTGGTGTGCTTGTGTACTATGGTGGGTGCATCTTTGACTGACACAGAAGTGAAAATCACATAGAAAACAAAGTCATTACTCGTAAATACTAATTTTTACACTGGTGAGGTTGACAGGTGACTTCCTGATTGCAACTGAGGCCACATGAGACAATCAGCTATGCCAAATATGATTGACAGGCTAGTGAAACTGAAGATAGGCTAACACTTCCTGGTACTGGGTGCATGGTACATGAAATTTAAGTCTTTAAAGATATACAGATTTCAGAAAATGGCATGCATACATTATTTATGAATTGGAATAATTTATAGAAGAGCTGATATGACTTGTGGTCCAATCAAGGTTTAAAAGTTGCATCCTTTTTATTAGGGTAATTTACCTGGAATTACATTAAATTATAGCAGAGTAATTGCCAGCTGCAAGGGTATTATGTTCCTTGACATCAAACAGTTAGTAAAGGAATAGAAAGATAATGCCATGACTAAGATCAGAAGTACCATAAACAGAGAAATAGACTATTTTGAAATACTATCAACTTTACCTCAAAGGTATTACTGTTTCCAGATTACATTCTAACTCATTTAATCCAAATAATAGTTTGACATTATATGTGCTGTTTCAAGTGCAAATGACCAGTCTACCAGTTAATTGTGACCTTATGCTATGATGTGGAACAAGTTAGCTGTACAATTATGGTATATCTTCTCAGCAGAAAATACTACAACAAGCTAACCATTTATATGATTTCTTATAGTTTATTTATTTATTCTATATTTATTTCTGTTAAGTGTCTCTCTCTCCGTCTCTGGAACACACACACACACACACACACACACACACACACACACACACACAGTAGTACTACTACTAAATTAAAAATTCTTGAGTAGAAGAAATTTTCAAGTGGATGCGATTTCAGTGTTTTGTGTTTGAAGCTAATTTTATTATCTTTTAAGTGCTTTACGTCCATGGGCAGATGGTCAAAGATTTTTATGACTGAATTCCTCACTCATTTCTGTGCCATACTAACAGTGAGTGATCGTTTGTGTAAATCGGTCCTCCTTCTAGTATTACACACTGCCAGGAAAAAAAAATAGTACGATCTCGTAGAGTTTTCCAATTCACTCAAGATGTATTGTTGCAATAGTGCATGCGGAGTTCTTGAAATGATTACAGTTACAGATCAGTAGCACTAGCAGTTCTGAGGTACCACATATCAACCCATGCTGAAACACCCACATTAATATGTGGTGTAGCCTCCACGGGCAACAATGCAGGCACTGACTCTGGCATCCAGCCAGTTGTCAAGATGGTGAATACTGTCCTGAGATGTGTTAGTCCATGCCTACTTGACCTATTCACATAGTTCTGTAAGAGTTGTTGGTTGATGAGTCACTCAAGTCACTTCTCATTCCATCATATCCCACATGTGTTCAGTTGGAGACAAGTCTGGAGAATGTGCTGGCTGGGGAAGCTGCTGTGCATCTTGCAGAGTACATTGAGATCCACAAGCAATAGTATTACCCTGTTGGAACAACACATCACCTTCCTTTTGTAAGAATGGGAAAACAGTTGGTCTAACAACATTCTGTGTGCTGAGTGGATGTTAGCATCCCCTCCAGAAACAGCAGAGGTGAATGAGAGTTGTAGCTTACCACACCACAGACCATAAGACCTGGGGTCAGGTCAGTGTGTCTTGGACAAATGCACTCTAAGAGACAGCAGTTACGAAGTCTATGTCATGTGCACAAACTACCATCACTTGCATGCAGGCAGAATCCGCTTTTATTGGTGAAGTCCACAGCATGTCATTCCATCTTCCAAGTGATCCTTTGATGGCTCCAGTCAAGCCATGTGTGTTGATGCTGTGGAATGAGTTGAAAACAGACAAGGGGTGTGCATGTCCATAGACCAGCTGCTAATAATTGGTTTGCAACAGTTTGTGTTGACGTGTCTGGGCACATAAGACCTCTTATCTGTGCTGTGGTTGCTGTACAATCTGCCACTGCTGCCTTTACTGTACAACAATCTAGGTGAGCATCTGTACTGCTTGGCCATCAGAACCTCATCTAAGGATGTGAGAATGTTCACATGACCACTGATACAGCATTGTTGCATGACTGAACAGCACATACACCTTGTGTGGCAATTCTCCAAAAGAACCCTTCCACCGCTCAGAAAGCCACAATTTGACCGCTTTCAAACTCACTCATTTGGTTGTAGGAAACACAAGTACATTTCTGTGGCACAGTTGCCTGCTTGCTTCACATGTTTGCACCACACTGAGCCTTCTGTCAGTGAGCATTCCCTATTGAAGGGTAGGCACATATGGCACTACAGTGACTGTGCCAGTATGTCACCTGTTGGCAGATGATGTTGAAAACATGAACAGTACATCTAGTACCCCCAGGTATCATGTGTCATCATCAGATTAAAATCGATGCTGTCTTTCCACGTATACTATTTGTTTTTCTGGCAGTGTACTTATGAAGTTATTGTTGTTTTAAACTGTGATAACAAACTTCATAAGGGAGTAAATGTACTGTTAGACTGTTGTACGTATGCCCACCTGTTAAAAGGGCTGTCTACAAGAGATTCTAGAGTGGACATCACATATTACCTGTATAAAATGTTCTTGGTTTTCAAACTGTGTTGGTTTGAATTGACACGGCCTGAATACTGAGAAAGACCTGAGGACACATTTTATATTACCCTTATTAGGTCCTTCTATACAACAAACACTTTTTTTCTCAATGATGAGTTACCCTAGAATATGATGTCATAAGACATTAGCAAATGAAAATTTGAAATGTAAGTCAGCTTTTTGAAATTGTAATCTTAAAAATCTGATATTATCCGTAACACAAATGTTGCAGAGCCTATATGTTTAAGAATATATGTAACATGTAACTTGCAGTTCAAGCTCTTATCAGTAGAAACACTTAAGTATTTAGAATATTCTGTTTCATATATTTATTTTTCCTCATGGCAGAAACAGTTCACCTGCTGACCAGTTAGGTACTCATAGGTACTCATTGTTCTACCCTGCCTATATGTGCAGATTGCTCCAGATACTTATGTTATATCTGGTCTTTGTTGATTAAAAACATAATCAGGAGATAAAGGTTATGCAATGTGTATTATGTTCTCATGTGGAGAACAGGGTTAGAGCCATACAGCCTTGAGTTTTCTTAAAGTCATTCACCACAGCAAGGAAACTGCTTATTATGATGGTTCTTTTTAACATTAAGATGATTGCTTGTATGTTGTCACAAGCACCAGCAATTGTAAAACCAATTGTAGAACCAAATCAGAACAAATACACAAGCTTTTGTATGTAAATTGACCAGTATTCAAATATTCAAAATTTATTCCAGTTAAGATGTGTTGCCCCCAAGCAGACAAAGAAAACAGAAGCAGTGACAAAGTCTTCTTGGGTGATCAGCCAAGTGGTGATGTCATCTTGTCACAACATTTCAATGAGTTCTGTACCCTTCACCTTCAGTTAAAGGGTCACTTTGCCCGAAGATGAAGAGTATGAAATTCATTGAAACACTGTGGCAAGGTGAGACCACCACTTGGCTAATCACTTGAGAAGATTTTTGTCTCTGGAATATACCAAGAAAACCTCCAGTCACATAAAAGAAAAGTAGTTACTTCCAAAAGAAAGAGTCATTATGTGAAAATAGTAAATGTCTAATGAAAATCAGTAACAACACTGAAAGGACAGTACTAAAACAAACACATCCTATTTCTGTTGTAGTGTACAACAAATTATAAGAGTACACCTCTAATGACGATAAAGAATTTGAAACATTCCTCAAGGGACCAAAAAGCCCTTTCCATGAACCACTATAGGCACATGTCCCCAGATTGAAGCTAGTGGTAGGGATAAAATCAGTAGTGGCAGGGATAAAATAAAATCACATCAATATGGTGACTCACATGCTATAGTGTAATGTAAATGAGTTGAGAATGCATGTGGAGCAATTCTGTATTTAACTGCAAATCAGGCCACTATTCTGGACCTGCACTCTTCCTTCCATGTCTTAACATGTGTTCCTGACATTATAAACAATACACTGCAGGAAATGGTTGACAGTTTGAATTGCTGTGACCATTCGACAACCTGGTTACACAAAAGAAACTGAGAAGTATCTAAAAACAGACCACAGTGATGGATGGTCGGATGGTCACAGAGGCTAAATTGATGCTGTGTAGCCAATTGGCTGTATTTTAACATCAAAACAGCTTTTAAAAATGTGCAGAATGCATTACAAACATGACTCACAACACTGCTGATTTACTCTTTCATAGCCTTCAGCTCATTTATGAAATCCAACCATTTTCTGGTGCAGTAAGTAACTCCACTCTGCAGTCAGTCATAAGCATATAGTACTGTAACTTTTGAACAGAGAACCTTACAACTATTAGTATAACAAAGACAATGTTTCACCAAAATAATACTATAGAGATTATGGTGTGAATTTCTGATCACAAGAAAACATTCAAATAAATTCTCAGTAGTCAGCAGGACAAACCTCGAGTAAAATTTTTGAGTGTCATGGGAGGTGCTGAGTTACTGGACTGATGCAAATTTGTGCTCTCCATACCAACCTTAAAGAAATAACCCAGGCTGTGGTATAACATCTGATTACAGTGAGAGCCCCCACCATTCAGATCAGTGTAAGTGCCAGTTGAGACTTTTGTTCAAACAAGGAAGAACTTCACAGATTTTCCTTCACAATGTGGTGACTGAAGTCGACACTGTCTACAGCAGATGTCACAACACCAAGTCATGCTATTCCCATTACACCATAGTCTTCACTTCACAGGGCCAGTTAATAAAATACTCCTCACACTGTACGAGTAAATATGAGAAACAAGACACTTTTCCTACTCATGGAGGGATAAGATTTTCTAAACCATAATTACTGTACATGCCCAAGTAACTACCACCATTCAGCATTAAAAACAATGTAAAAAACTCCTTGGAGCAGATAACTAAGTATCATCTTGTCTATGTCTCATATTTAAATTGCTCCTAAGTTGTGTACCTTGAAGTTTTCTTAGAATAATTAGTATTGGGTGAAGTTTTGGAATTACAGCCAGATATTTTGACTTCTTGTCGCAATATTTCAGCTGACAGTAGATGTTGTTGTTGTTGATGTTGTTGTGGTCTTCATTTCTGAGACTGGTTTGATGCAGCTCTCCACACTACGCTATCCTGTGCAAACTTCTTCATCTCCCAGTACATACTGCAGCCTACATCCTTCTGAATCTGCTTACTGTATTCATCTCTTGGTCTCCCTCTATGATTTTTACCCTCCACACTGCCCTCCAATACTAAATTTGTGATCCCTTAATGCCTCAGAACATGTCCTACCAACCGATCCCTTCTTCTAGTCAAGTTGTGCCACAAACTCCTCTTCTCCCCAATCCTATTCAGTACCTCCTCATTAGTTATGTGATCTACTCATCTAATCTTCAGCATTCTTCCGTAGCACCACATTTTGAAAGCTTATATTCTCTTCTTGTCCAAACTAGTTATCGTCCATGTTTCACTTCCATACATGGCTACACTCCATACATACAGTATATGTTCAGAAACGACTTCCTGACACTTAAATCTATACTCAATGTTAACAAATTTCTCTTCTTCAGAAACACTTTCCTTGCCATTGCCAATCTACATTTTATATCCTCTCTACTTTGACCATCATCAGTTATTTTGCTCCCCAGATAGCAAAAGTCCTTTACTACTTTAAGTGTCTCATTTCCTAATCTAATTCCCTCAGCATCACCCGACTTAATTTGACAACATTCCATTATCCTCGTTTTGCTTTTGTTGATGTTCATCTTATATCCTCTTTTTGAGACACTGTCCATTTCGCTCAACTGCTGTTCCAAGTCCTTTGCTGTCTCTGACAGAATTACAATGCCTTCGGCAAACCTTAAAGTTTTTATTTCTTCTCCATGGATTTTAATACCTACTCTGAATTTTTCTTTTGTTTCCTTTACTGCTTGCTCAATATACAGATTGAACAACATCGGGGAGAGGCTACAACCCTGTCTCAGTCACTTCCCAACCACTGCTTCCTTTCATGCCCCTCGACTCTTATAACTGCCATCTGGTTTCTGTACAAATTGTAAATAAGTCCTTTGCTCCCTGTATTTTACTCCTGCTACCTTCAGAATTTGAAAGAGAGTATTCCAGTCAACATTGTCAAAAGCTTTCTCTAAGTCTACAAATGCTAAAAACGTAGGTTTGCCTTTTCTTAATCTAGCTTCTAAAATAAGTTGTAGGGTCAGTATTGCCTCACGTGTTCCCATATTTCTATGGAATCCAAACTGATCTTCCCCAAGGTAGGCTTCTACCAGTATTTCCATTCATCTGTAAAGAATTCTTGTTAGTATTTTGCAGCCGTGGCTTATTAAACTGATAGTTTGGTAATTTTCACATCTGTCAACGCCTGCTTTCTTTGGGATTGGAATTATTATATTCTTCTTGAAGTCTGAGGGTATTTCGCCTGTCTCATACATTTTGCTCACCAGATGGTTGAGTTTTGTCAGGACAGGCTCTCCCAGGCTGTCAGTAGTTCTAATGGAATGTTGTCTACTCCCGGGGCCTTGTTTCGACTCAGGTCTTTCAGTGCTCTGTCAAACTTTTCACGCAGTATCGTATCTCCCATTTCATCTTCATCTACATCCTCTTCCATTTCCATAATATTGTCCTCAAGTACATCGCCCTTGTATAGACCCTCTATATACTCCTTCCACCTTTCTGCTTTCACTTCTTTGCTTAGAACTGGGTTTCCATCTGAGCTCTTGATATTCATACAAGTCGTTCTCTCTTCTCCAAAGGTCTCTTTAATTTTTCTGTAGGCAGTATCTATCTTACCTCTAGTGAGATAAGCCTCTACATCCTTACATTTGTCCTCTAGCCATCCCTGCTTAGCCGTTTTGCACTTCCTGTTGATCTCATTTTTGATACGTTTGTATTCCTTCTTGCCTGCTTCATTTACTGCATTTTTATATTTTCTCCTTTCATCAATTAAATTCAATATTTCTTCTGTCACCCAAGGATTTCTAGTAGCCCTCATCTTTTTACCTACTTGATCCTTTGCTGCCTTCACTACTTCATCCCTCAAAGCTACCCATACTTCTTCTACTGTATTTCTTTTCCCCATTCTTGTCAATTGTTCCCTTATGCTCTCCCTGAAAGTCTGTACAACCTCTGGTTTAGTCTGTTTATTCAGGTCCCACCTCCTTAAATTCCCACCTTTTTGCAGTTTTTTCAGTTTTAATCTACAGTTCATAACCAATAGATTGTGGTCAGAGTCCACATCTGCCCCTGGAAATGTCTTACAATTTAAAACCTGTTTCCTAAATCTCTGTCTTACTGTTATAATCTATCTGATGCCTTTTAGTATCTCCGGGATTCTTCCATGTATTTACACAGAAAAACAAGTATGCTAATGTACCAGATGATTGTAATTAAAATGAGGGTGTTCTGAGTGCTGTAGTGCAGGCTGTATACATTATTGCAGAACACTGAAACATTTTAGTTACGTTCATTAATTTTGTGCTCATAAGGTATGTTGAAAAATTAATAGTTCCACTTTCTGCCACCAGATGAAAGTGGGCCCAATGTGGTGTGGATGCAGGAAAAGGGGAGGAATTATCAAACACGTGATAGAGTGGTTCTGGCATGTGTATTAAGATATGATCACAAGTTCAACATGTGTACAGTATGGTCTCCCAACCCAGCAACATGCTTTATCTGTAATATAGCATGGACAACAGTTGCACAAGGAGGTCATTATAATGTGCAGATGTCACTGTACATTAACAGGCTTGCAACGTGCCTCCTCTCAAAGAAAAACAGACCGAGAATGAAGTATATTGTGATATGATGCCATGCAGTCACATAAGCTGAGTACAGTGGATATTCCTGCACAGCTTGTGGTGGAGTAGAGGCCCATGTGCAGCAGTTCTACACATTCAGCCATTGTGCAGAGCAACATGTGCCTTGTCTGTCCAAAGAACATTCACCAGCTACATTGCACCCATTTCCATGCATCCCAAAAAATGAAGGGCAAAGTCACGGAGTCGTAGCCTCTCTCGGGGCTTTATTTGTTGCACATTCTGAATCTTGTTTTGTTATCAGTGTTAAACATGCTGCAAACCTTTTGAAGTGTTGACCAGGGGAGAGACAATTCTCTTGACACTGCACGAACACTGGCTGCAGAATTTGAGGTATGTGCTGCATGGTCAGCTAGAGCTACAGCAACTTCATCATCAACTGTCACAGGAATGGGCCATCTCCCTCTCTCTTCTACACCAGCTAATTCTCCTGTTTCTTCAAGTTTCTTGATTATATTCTTTGGCTCATTTATTGACATGAAGCCTCTTTGCAGTTGTTTCTGACAGTGATATTCCCACAATTCAATGCTGCTATTGCTGCCATTCTTATGAGAACTTTAAAAGGAGTGCAAGATCTTTCTTGTCAACTGTCATAGCATTTCTTTGGAAAACATGAACCTTCTTAACCCTATACACAAATAGTCACTTCACAAAAGAAATCAAAATGCATCACCAAGCAACAAACAACATGCTGACATCAAAACAGGAAACATTTCACATTCTGGTTGCTTACAGTGCTATATTTTCATCTGGTGGCAGAAAGTAGAACCTGTTATGTTTTTCAGCATACAAGGTCTGTTCAGAAGCTTTGGAACTTTATCTACAACATTTTTCTATGCTTATCTTTTGCTTATTGTGTATGTTCCCTTTCAAACTACTCTTCTCCACAATTAATGCACCACTCCCAACTCCATTTCCACTTCCAGAAGCAGGCTTGGCAAGTCTCTTGCTGGATTGTACAAAGTACTGTCTGTGAATTTGCTTCTGTCATGTCTATCATTGCCCATCTTCATCCTTTCAACAGGTTTTTCAACTTTGGAAATAATAAAAAGTCTGCAGGGGCTAGGTCTGGAGAGCACAGAGGATGAGACAGCAGACTGATTTCGTTTTTTGTGCAATAGTCATGCACCAAGAGGGATGAATGTGCAGGTGCATTATTCTGATGCAAGAGCCATGAATTGCCTTGCCACATTTCGGACCACTCTCTCATCTTCTAGCGGGTATTGCAATATGTTCTGATAATACTTTCGATTAACATTTTTTTCCTGTGGCATGAATTCATGAGGAACTAATCCTTCAGAGTCAAAGAAAACCGTCAGCACGGTTTATGATATTTGACTTGACCTAATGATCTTTTTTTTGTTCTTGGAGAATGTTCCCCAACCCATCACAAAGATTGAACTTTAGTATAACCATATACCCACATCTCATCACCAGTTATGATTCTCTTAAGGAACAACTTGTTCTCATTTGTGTGCTCGAAAAGCTCTTCACAGAATGCAAGGTGAAGGTAATTCTGGTCTTGACTCATGGGCTGTGGGACAAATTTGGTAGCAACATAATGAATTCCAAGAAGCTATGTGAGAATTTCATGACATGACTCACCCGAAATGTTACATTCTTCTGCAATCTCTCGGACAGTCAGTCTTCGATTGGCATGCACAATTTTGTTGATATTCCTGACATAAGCGTCATCAGTAGATGTCAAAGGGTGTCCTGAACGAGGGTCATCTTTAACTTCTGTCTGCCCATTTTTAAACTTTGGAAACCAATTGTAACACTGAGTATGGCTTAAGCCCTCATCACTGTAGGCTTCCTACATCACTTGTTGTGTCTCTGTAAAGGTTCCAAACAAAATTTAATGCAGACACATTGCTCCTCTAACTCTACAATCTCGAGATCCGCAAACTGTGCGACACAACATTCTGCTCGATATAGCACTAACAGACTAACTAACAGACATACAACAATGAAACTTTCAGCAATTACGCATTATACACAGGCATGTGCAGAGATGCCAACCACATTTCATTCTACACACCATTGGTGTGCAATTTCATATGTTCTGGAATTTTTTGAACAAACCTCATACTCTGCAAGCACACTGATTAATGAACATAGCTATGATGTTTCAGCATCCTCCGATGGACACAGCCACTCTGCAGCTCTTGGAATACAGTCAGTTTAATTATAACCACCCAGTACCTTCCACAGATCCCAAGCAAAATGGTCCTCATGGCTGTGGACTTGGTCAAAAAATCTTAAACATGTTTTCATATAAACAACAATGAATAACCTGCAACAAAACACATAAATGTTGTATACACTCAGGTCCATATGATAATTCTTAGGCTACATGTGGCCAGGCGTCATCTAACACACACACATAAACACCTATTTACAGTGATTGCACTACTCGACTGAGTTTGTACAGCACTCTGATTGTTCTAATACTCACATTATTTGGTATTATTAGTAACACATACACATCAGTTGCTTCTACTTAGAAATTTCAGTGGAGTAGGAGGAGTTGGCCACCAATAAATCTCTTAGGCTCCTCTCAAACTGAAATTTATTAGTATTCAAATTATTTATGGCTACTGGCAGCTATTGAAAACGTATAAAAATCTCTTGTGATATTGAATGTAAGTAAGCTTAGTGTGCTAGCTTTTTTTATTTTTATATCACCTATGCCTCCAACATTCACAGAGATTTGTTTAGGTGCTTCAGCATTTCTATGGTATGCTTCTCCAAGATGAATTTATTATCAAGTTGTAATTCCAAGAATTTAACAATGTCAACATCTTCAATCTGTTTGTTGTGGTGACGAGTGCAACAGGTGCCAGCAGCTACCCACATAACATACATCATAACAGTGGTACTGCATTCTGTGTGAGGCAGAAATCCAAACAGGCCAGCTTACTAGCAGATCAACAGAGAGTGATACCAGTGGCTGGGCCATTGGCAGCTCCAAGGTGCACACACAGCCCTGATCAGCATGCACAGGCCGAGTATTACCTGCTTCTGCCGAAACTAAGTTTGAGTCAATGAAACAGAAATGTCACTCCACAAGATGGCTATTTAGGCCAGTATCACAATGGCACTCAGCAGTTCCAGTGCAGCAATCCACACCGGGAAGAATTCTCTGAGATGATGCACTACCATGATCAACTCCTCTGCTCTACACTCTCACCCTGAAGTGAGATTTTGCCAAACAGGATGGCTCTGGCTGGAGAGGACTTGGTATTCTAGTTTTCTACATTTTCCATACTTGGAAAATATTGGACTTAATGTCAGCATTATGAAGTGCATTGATACAGACTTTAAAGGGTTGAAACTGTGACAGTTACTTTTTGGGACTCAGTCAAATGAAGAAAGTTTTTTTTTTTAATTTTCCTTTTCCTCAGAAGTTAGTTTTATATTAATACCATATCTGTGAAGTTATTTCTTGTGTTGCAAGATAAACTGTTTAATGGTGTACCTGGTGAATGTTTCAAGTAATATAAATTAAGGAAGGGGCATATCACTGTTTGCCATCATATTTTTAGGCATATGCTGGTGGAAAACCTCTTACAAGTTCTAAACTGCATGTAATTGTTTTTTTTTTAAGTAAAGTGACAAAGAATTTATTAATGTCAATTAAAATTTCTTTAATCTATCCTTCTAAGATTACAGTTGATTTTCTATATATTGCAATGTTTGTTTCATCTGCAAGCAAAACAAATTTGGTATCTGGTTACATTACAAATGAAAGGTGATTGATAACTAAAGAAAAAGTAAGGGCTCTAATATAGCAACCTGTGGGATACCATATGTAATTAGTTCCCACGTAATTGATGCCTGATAGCTTAATACAGGTCTCTTCCCTAGTGAAACCCTTTATTTCCTGTCAGAATTGTGGAGTTTGAACCATTTGACAGCATTTCTTGTCACCATATAATACTGTTATTTACTTAAGAGAATAGTGTGATGTACACAGTCAAATTTCTTTGCACAAAGTTAATGGTAGTGTGTAATTTACTGTCTAATCAGTTAAGTATATTTGCACCTTACATATAGACAGTCTTCTCAATATCAGAATCCTTTAGAAATACCAACTGTGACTTTGGCAATATATTATTTGTTATCAGATGTTTAAGAAGCTGATTGTATATTACCTTTTCTATATTTTTGAGAATGCTGACAAAAGTGAAATTTGGCAGAAATTTGTCCATATTTCACCCGCTCCTTTCTTAAACAAAGGCTTAACTTCAGCATATTTCAACCATTCAAGTAATGTTCCATGGCTAAATGACTGTTTTTAATATATTACTATACTCCAAAGCACATTCTTTAGTTAACTTTGTTGATGTTTTATAATAATCACCAGAATTTTTATTTTAAATATTTTATGGTAGTTATTACTTCTACTGGTATAGTGAGGATTGTATTCATATTACTGAAGTTACTGGTATTGACTGGTCAGAAATATTCCATGGCAGCATCTACTGACCTTGACAACCTCATTCTTCCAGTAACAATTGTGAAATGGTTGCTAAGAAGTTTTGCAACACTGTGCACATATGTTACCAGCATACAATTTATTCATAATGCTGTCTTCTATTCTTTATGTCTGTCCCTACCAGTCTCCCCCTTTTCTGTATCCCATATTATATTTTTCATGTTATGTATTAGCTTTGTTATCCATATTACTTCTGTAATATTTTGCAGTATATCTTGTAATGAGCTACAGAATCAGCATCAGAGCTGTTTCTGACTGAAAGATGCAGTTTTCTTTGTGTTTTGCAAGACAAATTTGCCTCTTAAGTAATCCATGGCTGCTTTGATGACTTTGGTCCAATCTAGGTTACTTTTTTTGTGAGGGGGGACAGTAATAGAATAAGGTAATGGTTTTATTAATAAAAGTATTGTATTTTTAATTCATGCCATGAGCACTGTCCACTCCAGTTCTCATGTCTCAGGAGTGTCCTAAAACAATCAGTTTTTGGCTTGCTGACTGTCCTCTTGAATTCAGATTTAGTAGTCTATTAGTGCTGTTCAGTGTTAACATTTAACAGAATTAAGTGCTTTCATGATCTCAGATATTGGTTTTGTAATATAAGTCTAGCTGCCATCGCCCTGCACAAACCATGGGAGTCCTTAGAAAACTGGTGAGCTGGGCACTTGTCATGTCTGATAGCAACAGCCTTGAAATGGAATTGGACCACCTACAATCTGTGTTCAAGGGAGATTTTACAGTTTTAGAAAGGAATAAATATGACCACTCATGTGATACAGAGAATAAGTAGGGTATTCTGCCCACATGTGGACAACATATGATTTAAATAGGCTTAATCATAAGTTTCCAGCAACTTAAAAAGACCATTGCTCTTCTCAGCTTAGTAAATGATAATCTGTGTTTGCAGAAGTTTGGAGTCTACAGGACACTATGACAAAGTCTACAGACCACATGCACAATACATGAAACTTGATTGAAAAATGATTGCCACACAGTCTTTTTCAGCCCAGTAAATCAGCCATAGCTGAGCATTGTGTCCCCACACAACATTCCAGTTATTATTCTGTCAAAAAAATATTGCCCTAATGATATCCATTTTATATGTTTTAATTGAGGATCAGTTTGACCATTGAATTTTAACTCCACCGATCTGCAGTTTAACAGCATGCTTGCGATAACACCACATGAAGCAATACTCAACAGTTGATTCTAAATTTGAGAGGGGGCAGTTATTGGTAAAGACTTGTGTGCATGTGTGAGCATAACAATATTTGGTATGACATTAATGACATGCACCAGCAATTTGCAGTAGTAAAACTCACCTGGAAATGGCTGCCCAGTTGTCAGTTAAAATATGGTGGCAAGAAGTCAGTATTATAAGGCCACAAATTCAAACCTCATGGAATAGCTCGTAGACCCTTATTCACTTCCTCTGTGGGTTCTGGTGATATCATTCCATTGTGGTAAAAAAGAAGAAAAAGTTCATTTGGCTCAGACCCTGAAGCAAACATTTTGATTTGATGCCAATTTGGTAACTTGCATGTGAAATTACAACTGAATATTGACAGAGGCATCTCGAAAACTAGCTGATGTTATGCGCACAACACTGAATTAGTGTCTTCTTAGAAACTGAAGATATATATACTAGTGCTACTTGGAGGCATAATATCCTTGAATGGTTTCATCACAATGCTTCCATGGACATTTTATTGTCTTTTTAAGGTTACCCATATTGTATAAAGAGTGTGGGGTAAAAATCATAGAGGGAGACTAAGAGATGAATACAGTAAGCAGATTCAGAAGGATTTAGGTTGCACTAGCTATTCACAGATGAAGAGCTTGCACAGCATAGAGAGCTGCATAAAACACGTCTTTGGACCTACAACCACAACAACAACAACAATATGGTCCTTTTTATTCAATCACTATTTCACAAATTGAATGCTTTTTTCTGTCTGACCATTTGACAGCAGAATTTTGCCTGTCAAGAAAGTATTCTAATTGTTATCATCATCATTTTTAAACATAATATTCACTATCAGAAGACAAGTCGAGTTACCTATATTCCTGGATGATTTTCCTTCAAAGCAATAGCAGCCATTGCTTGCAGTTCACCATGGATTAAACTTACCAGGTTTGAGTGCTCAATAGAGAAGTCTATGTCCACTTACTCCACAAACTGCTACACACTTCTTAGTTGAGGATACTTTTGTAACAGTATTAGATCCTCCATGTCATAATCATTTCATGGATAGCTCTGAGGGAGGGGAGGGGGTGACTGAGGAATCCCAGTGTGCACTGTGTAACAGTTTGGGTATGCCATTTGATTACTTGATATTTATTTTCTTAGAAGTCATTTGGTTCAGGAGTTTATGTTTTGCTACTTGTAAGTTTTCTCGATAATTCTCTGAGTGAATAAGACTAAATAGACATCAGTGGATTTGGTACTAACAAACAACAAAGACTTCTGATGTAACAGTGCTGTGTTATAGTCGTGTGATAGCTGAAAGGGTACTTCAGCTGCAGTAAAATTACAGTTAAGCCCATGCACTGTGTATACTGGAGATAGCCTGTAATAGTTAACATTTTAAATTAATAGGAGGAATGGTGAGGTTAGCATGTATTTAATTCAAAAAGATTTTTATTATACTGAACTGATTGAAAATTAGAAATTAAAAGATTAAACAATGGAAAATCCAGGATGGAATGTAACAATACTATGAGAAGGAAAATTGCTACTCACTAGGTAGTGGAGATGCAGAGTTGCAGATAGGCACAACAAAAAGACTCTCACAATTAAAGCTTTCAGCTATTAATGCCTTCGTCAACACTAGACAAACATACGCACACACGTCCAGTCATGCAAATGCAACTCACACTCATGACTGCAGTCTCTGGCAACTGAAACCACACTGTGAGCAGCAGCACCAGTGCATGATGGGAGTGGTGACTGGGTGGGGGTAAGGAGGTGGCTGGGGTGGGGAGGGGGGAGGGATAGTACGGTAGGGGCGGTGGATAGTGAAGTGCTGCAGCTTAGATGGAGGGCAGGAGAGAGATGGGAAAGGGAGGGGGGAAGTAGAGGAAAAGGAGAGAAATAAAAAGACCGGGTGTGGTGGTAGAATGACTGCTGTGTAGTGCTGGAATGGGAACAGGGAAGGGGCTGGATGGGGGAGGACAGTGACTAATGAATGTTGTGGCCAGGAGGGTTACGGGAACATAGGATGTATTGCAGGGAAAGTTTCCACCTGCACAATTCAGAAAAGCTGGTTCTCGTGGGAAGGATCCATATGGCACAGGCTGTGAAGCAGTCATTGAAATAAAGGATATCATGTTTGGCAGCGTGTTCAGCAACAGGGTGGTCAACTTGTTTCTTGACCACAGTTTGTCAGTGGTCGTTCATGCGGACAGACACCTTGTTGATTGTCATGCCAACATAGAATGCAACACATTAGTTGCAGCTTAACTTGTAGATCACATGACTCATTTCACAGGTAGCCCTGCCTTTGATGGGATAGGTGATGTTAGTGACCGGACAGCTGGAGGAGTCATTCCACCAGGTAATCCTTGCATTTCAAAATAACAGTGGTGGAGCCTTTGTCTGCAGGTAGGATTATAAGGTCAGGATCAGTTTTTAGATGGTGGGCTGTGGTTCTTTCTGTGGATGTAAGGTTAGTTTGCATGTTGGAGGATTTGGGGAATGATGGCAAGGCAAGGTTCGAGCTTAAGAAATTCTGGAAAGTTAACAGGGGGTGGTTTTGGGGCAGTGGGGGTGGATCAAGGTTGGATGGAGAAGTGCACTGAGTTACGCAAGATTCAGTATTGGTCTTTGGTCAAGTCTCATTGGTAAGGTTGGTGGCGAAAAAGTGTTTCCACTGTAGGGACCAGGAGAGGGAGAGAAGCCTTCAAAAAGTCCTGCGTGACTGAATTTGGGAGTGGGGAAAAAGGGGAGGCCTTTGGGAAGGACTGCTGTTTCTGTGGGGGCTGAGGCTTCTGGAGGAAAGGCTCATGACTGTGTTGCAGGTATGTTTAGGTTCTGGATTATGTGTGGTGGTGGGAGGGAGTTTTGGAGTGTGGGGTAAGCGTAGTAGGTCTGCAAGACAGGTTTTGTCAGCTATGAGGGGAAGTGGGGAGGTTTGATGAACAGTGGTACTCCAAGGTGGGAGTAGGAAGTGAGCAGGATGGGGAGCTTTTTGAGGTGTCATTGTGCATTTTTCTCAAGTTCCTGCAGGGCAATAGTTTCAATGTGTGTTATGGGTTCCAAGAATTTGGGACTGCAAGTGGACCACCTTGTTGCTGAACACGCTGCCAAACATGATATCCTTCATTTCAATGACTGCTTCACAGCTTGTGCCATATGGATCCAACCCACCAACACCAGATTTTCTGAATTGTGCAGGTGGGAACTTTCCCTGCAATACATCCTACATTCCCATAACCCTCCTGGCCTCAACCTTCATTAGTCACTGTCCTCACCCATTCAGCCCCTTCCCTGTTCCCATTCCAGCACTACACAGCTGTCATTCCACCACCACACCCAGTCTTTTTATTTCTCTCCTTTTCCACTACTTCCCCCCCCCCCCCCCCCCCACACACACACACACTTCACACCTCTCACCTGCAGCACTTCACTGTCTGCCACCCCTACCATACTATCCCTCCCCCTCCCCACCCCAGCCTCCTCCTCACCCCCACCCAGTCACCACCCCCATCATGCACTGGTGCTGCTGCTCACTGCGTGGTTTCAGTTGCCTGAGACTGCAGTCATGTGTGTGAATTATGTTTGTGTGAGTGGGTGTGTGTGCACATGTGAGTCTATTGTTGACAAAGTCATTAATCACCGAAAGCTTTAATTGTGAGAGTCTTTTTGTTGTGCGTATCTGCAACTTAGTATCTCTGCTCTATGGTGAGTAGCAACTTTCCGTCTTATAAAATTAAAAGGTTAGTAGGTTATTGTAGTGGGGCAGAATATTCTCACTTTGAAGCCTATAGAAACACATAATTTCACAGAAATCAAGGGCTTTCTTGAATTATATGAGTTGCTGTAGTAGTCATCATCAGTGTTACAGTTGTACCGTAATAAAATAATTAATGAAGTAATATTGATGAATCCAGAGTAAGCATTAACTATCAGAAATCACTATATTTCATTTCAAAAGTTTCAGAACAGTTGTCATTGTCACATGAGAGGTAGTGTGTTCATACACCTTAACTCCCATTGGCAATTAATCTGTCTGCACACTGACACTATAAGGCAGAGTGTAGGAGAGCTAATCAGTCACAATTACTGAGGCTCTGTAGTTTCATAGTAATGATTGGTGATATTTATAAGCTGGGATCTCCCAGAGTGGTACCTTTTACCTTTCTTGGTATCCTGGATGGATGTTGCAGATTTAAGCAACCTACCTCTAGAGCCCACGGAGGAAATATAAATTCCAGAGGCAGCCTATCAGTGGACAGAGTCTGTAACCTCACTATGCTTATAATCCAGAGCACAGTACTCATGTTTGTTTGTTACTGCTGTGTGTACATTAATTCAATGATAGAACTGTTGGTTTGGACATTTGGAACTTTAAGTGCATTGCCTAGCTATTCAGTGAACTTTTGGCTTACTTCTTGCTCATTGTTTGCCCTGTTAAGAGTTCTAGTTGCCCAGTATAGACTGTGAATCCCTATTGTTAACTTTTTATTAACTTGTTACTAAATATTCACTCATTCATCATCTTGCACAGACTTCACAAAGGAAAGTGTTGTGAAATGAGTTTAAGTTCTATGTTAACAAACAGAATAAGCTGTTGTTAACAGTTAACAGTTATTAAACGGTCATAAACTCTTTGTGATTACTCAAACTTAGTTTAACAAAGTAAAATCATCATGAAATTTGCTACTTTGGTGGAAGCTACTGTTTATTTTTCCTATTAGCTTAATATGAATATGATGAAATTTCTTTCAGTCAAAGAGCAACATTTGACTACATTTGCAACAGCTAAGGCCTGATTACAAAGAATACTGCTAATTCTTATCAGCTAACATGAAACTTTAATCCATCATCAATATAACTAGGTAATTTTTGGAAGTTGTGACTAATTAAGTACGTCTCTAATTTTCATTTAAATTTGCAAGGATTCCTAATTTCTTATTTTATGTTAAATTGAAGCATCATAAAAACCTCTTCCACAGAAAATAGAAGCTCCATTCTGAATCATAATCAATGAGACAGAGACTACTTGAAAGTTCTTATTGTCTATTGTAGTGTTGTATAAGACACAGTGGTGGAAACTATCCCTAAAAGGGGGAAGAATCAGCAATCATCAATGGCATGAGGATGCACTCCATTGGCAAAAATTCCAGATTTGTTCCCTATTAAGATATCCAGGAGGGGACTGCTGAGGAACAGGTAACAAAGAGAAGAAGATGGAATGACGTAATGATAGGATAACATTCTACAAGTTGGAGCATGGGATGTCTGAAGTTTGGACTTAATGAGAAAGCTAGAAAATCTGAAAATGAAAAATCAAAGACTCAATAGATGTATTGGGTGTCAGTCACGCAAAATGGAGAAAATATAAGGATTTCTGTCCATATGAATATAGGGTAATATCAACAGTAGCAGAAAATGACCAAGGTTACCAAGAACTGTTACTAATTTTAAATTATTATGCACGCTAAAGTTCACATTGAGTGTAAGATCATAGTGCAACAGACACTGGAAATTTTATTTTGAGACCCATTTGCCTTTAGTTATTTAGTTCTGAAAGTGATAGCAAATGGTTTATTTAAATGTATGTGATTGCTCAGCAAATTTTATTGTTATATTTGACCAATTGCTAACAATGAAACTTTCTGACCAGTTAAATGAAGATTATGTAGGGTAAACATTGTATAATGTTGTAATCAATGACTCACCAACAGTGGTGAAAGCTTTTAATGTAACTCAGTGTTCTTGTCATTCCCTCTTGTGCTTCTGCAATCATTTGCATTGAATTGCTGCAATTTGCCTTTGGTTTTCCTTTCATTTCTTCATTGTAAATTTTGTTTTTATATCATTATAGTTATCTGGAAACATTCTTTGTTTACTAGAGTACTATTTGCAAATTTTCGATTTTAAACCTTTGAAAAAACAGGGAAAAAACATAAGATAGTGTTGCACTTACCATTCATACTGCATGTCTGTTAGATCTCCAGTCACTCATGGTCTTGTATGTCTACAGAGAGTGGAAACAAATGCTATACAGTTTGTAGTAAATTTTATTAAATTTAAGAACTTGACAAATGTCTGCCTACATTGCCACATTTCACAAATAAGTAAGCTGAGAAACTGATAGCTGTTGTAATGTGCTTTTGCATAAATCAATAATTGTATGTAAATTCCTGTGCCTAAAATGTTGACTATTATACAACAATCAGTGATACTTGCTGTGATAAGTTTATTGTTTGGTGTTTCACAGCACAGCTCAAAAGAAAAATGTGTTTTCTTATTAATAATTGACTTTCAGTTATTCATTTGAGGAACTCTTTAACCATATTATCACTTAGTAAACATTTAATGAAATGACTACAGATCAGTAGTCGATATTATAGAAGAGTAGTTAAATATTACCTACAGGAACTTAAACATGCATAACTTTTTCTTTCATTATCTATTTATGATATGATCCCAAATTAAAATCTATTTTCACTGGTGGGACATCAGTGTTGTTATTATAATTAATTGTGAAACAAATCTAGCAAATGAACCCCTTTTTAATCTTTTATGATACTGCTATTATGCTTTTGAAGGAGCATGCGGAAGCAACTGGCCTTTATAGCAGCACGGCAACTTGTGTTTGTGGACAGTGTTGATGATGAAAGTGTAGGAGCTCAGGAACTAATCAGTGTGATGTCAAACACTCACCTTAGTGATCATTTTCACAAATTGGCAAGAGAGGTAAGACTCTTAATGAGCTCAGACATCAGAGCTTTATATTCATTATCATTTTACATGCTCAGAGCTGAAGCTGACAAAAGTCATAACTGAAAGATAGCTTCATTGTTTATATACTTATCTCACAAAATCTTAATATCTGATTCTAAAAGTTCAGAACTGTCTTTACTGACAGACAGGGAGAGTCTATCTGAAGTCAATGTTTATGTGTGGTAGATATTGTTTCTGCTTTCTGCAACAAAAAGTTAAGAAAGAATTTGTGCCAAATACTTACCTTATATTCTATCAGTTGGCTGTGATTTATTTATCTCTGTTCATTTGCTTTGGCTACAGGAGACATGAAAAAGTGTAGCTTATTTCAGGAACAGAAAACTTATGTTGAAGAGATATAGAAGTATGATATATTAATGTTAATGTTGTTAATATGATGCTTTTTTCGAAACTGGGAATGGATGTACACTTATATTGGTAATTATCATTTCATCCATCATCAGTTCCTAATGAGTAGGAATATCTAAACAGAGATTCATAGAATTTTGGCTTCATGTCATGGAATTTTAGCTTCATGTTCAGCATTTTCTTGCCTTTTAATTTTTGTATTCTTTTGTTCCCATGTATTGTGAAGTACATGTGTATTTTTTATGTGATGAATCATATGCGTAAAATTATTTGTATCCTTTGCACTACCAGTACATGAATGTTCTTAATGATTTTCCATGAACAGTTAAATTTTACTGTATAAGAAGATTACATTTCAGTAGATACATGAGGGATGAACTGGTGAAAATTGTGGGTAATGTACTTCACAGCAGATTCAAAGTAACAATGGAATGCTACTTTCCACATGTTTGTGCAGGTGGCAATGAATAACCGTGCGCTGCAAATGAAAAAAAATTTAGTCCAAGAGATTTGAGACCCACCTTCATCATGTATTCATTTTTATGACTTATTTCAATTTCATGATTTTTGCTGGATCTGAACTGTACTGTACCGGAGTTCTTTTTAGATTGTCAGGGAAAACTGAAACTGTTTGTGAGCTATGCATGCATTAAGAATTCAGTTAGGAATTTGTTATGTTTCATGATTTTCAATTAATACACCATATTATTTCCAAACAAAATTCACTGAGACTTTATGTTGATGAGTAAATCAATGACATAGAACAGTAACAGATTTAGTAGTAGAATGAATTGAGAGGCACTTTCTTTTATTATTCGTTTTCAGTTTGAAAGGGTAATAGATAAGTAATTGAGAAAACAATTATACTTCACCCTATGGGAAAAGGTGCAAGAATGTTAATGGAGATAAGCCCAAGAGGGTGGTGGAAATAGAAGGTTGGAGAGGAAGTGCCCAACTCTGGAGTTCAAGCAAAGTAGTGGGTGGGGGGATCCAAATCACCTGTGTGACACAGCAAACACTGGGGTCTCTTGAGGCATGCTGTAATGTATGCACCTGTGTACTGGGATAACAATGGCAAACAGTTCTTTCTGTCCATCCATGCATTTTACCTGTTCAGTGATGATCATTCCTGTATAAAAAGCTGTACTGCTAAACACATGAATAGTTTCAAATGCTCTGCCTTCAACGTTGTAACACCAGTTTTGTAGATTGAGTAAGGTAATCAGTGAGTAGGTTTTGCAGTGGTAACAACTGCAGGGGTAGAAATGTTGGTGTGGATGATGTGTAAATTTGGAGTTCAGCTGAAAGTGAAAGTGATTAGTAAGGCAAGGATATCGACAGAGGTTGTCTCAATTGAGAGCTTGACTTTAATATGTGATAGCACATCTCTCTCTCTCTCTCTCTCTCTCTCTCCCTTCCTCTCTCTCTCTCTCTCTCTCTCAAACACACACACACACACACACACACACACACACACACACACACACACACCATCACCACCACAACCACACGACAGGTTACCTAACTTCTGTGCTTGTGGCTGTGAGGTCTGTCGGTGCCCATTCACATTTACTCATTATGATGACCAGTCATCATCATTCCAGTTAGTTAGAATTTTCTTAATATATAGCAATTTTTTCATTAAGTAAAATTATCTGATCTTACAGTACACAACATTTTTCAGGATTTACTGTAACTAGTAATTCAGTGTTCTTAAAAGAGAAGAACAGCCATATCTGTTGTCCCAGAAGACCTTCATCAAAATAAGTGCATATATTTCAGTAGTAACTGTAATGTGATAGTGTGTCATTCTGTTGTAAATAAATTCTCTACTCCTGCAGTGTGTAAGTATGGTAGATAAAAAGGAACATGCACGGACTTATGAAGAAACTTGCTAACTTACTATACATTTTGTAAGTTCCCTACTCTTATTTCCATATCCAAATTTATCACCAAAGGAGGTTACTCACTCGTACTACATCAGTACACGGCTGTATATCAGTATACAACTTATATAATATTTCTAACTGTATACCCCTAAATTGCTAGCTGCATTCCTTACAACTTGCATGTACCTACTTAATTGTTGAAATATCTTCATTTACATTCAATTAATGGGTATCTAAAATCAAAAACATGTTTTACCAAAATTGCTAATAATGATAAGGAAAATTTTATTTTAGATGCATTTTCCATAGATACATTGGTGTGTGTAGACATTTACTTTATTACATACATGTCATTTCTATTATGATTCTTTACGTAATGATTCCCAAATGAATTGGATTGTGTACTGATATGAAACTTCCTGAAAGATTGAAAACTATGTGCTGGTTTGGGATTCAAACATGGGACCTTTGCCTTTTGTGGGAAAGTGCTCCACCAACTGCGCTACCAGAGCATGACTCGCAATGCCTCCCCAAAGCTTTACTTTCATCAGTACCTCATCTCCTACCTTCCAAACTTCACAGAAGTACTCCTGTGAAACTTGTGGGACTAGCACTCCTGGAAGAAAGGATATTGTGGAGACATAGCTTAGCCACAGCCTGGAGGATTGTTTACAGAATGAATTTTCACTCTGCAGCAGAGTGTGTGCTGATATGAAACTTCTGGGTAGATTAAAACTGTGCACCAGTTTGGGACTTGAACCTAAGACCTTCTACATACCAAATATTTAACATTACACACACAGATAAAAACAGTCATCTAATTATGAGTTACAGAATGTAATTAAGATATCACATAGAGATTCATCTAGCAACAAAGAATAGTATTATTTGTTGTAGAACATTAAAAAAAATGTTTAATATAGCACAGAAACAGCAAACTGACTTATGTGGAAAATAGTCTCTGCATATTTGATGCAAAATTCATATAGAGATTAAAAAGATCATTCAAGCAAAAAGCCTTTCAGCTTGCTTTTAATTAACTTATTACCTCATAGGCATGTAACATCACTTGGAAGCAAGTTAAATTTTTGATACTACCGTTTTTCAAGCCTTGAGAAATTCTTCATGACAGTGTAGGTCATGTTTTCCCATTGAGTTGCAACTGTGATGTGAACAGCTCATTTCACAGTGAGATGGATTATCAGTTATGAAGGTCATAATTGAACAGATGTAGTATGTGGTGGTGGTGGCCACTTTCCCAGTTGTTTGAAAAGACTGTAGCTGAATATTCTTGGAGGCATTCCATACACAATTCTGATGCTTTTTTCTGTGTGGTAACTACTTTGTTTGATAATGGTGTATTGCCCTGTACCGTGATTCCAAAATGCATAAGTTAATGAAAATAAACAAAATAGCATACTTTGGTATACTCATATCTCAAATACTTGAAATTATCTTGATGACAACCTTTTTTAAGATTTGGAGAATGTGATGGTTCCCAGCCAAGCCTGCTGTCTGTATTGTGACCGGGATTTAAAAAACGATCAGGGACAACTCAAGAAATCAGCTGGAGCTGGTTGACCAGCCTGAAGCTTGCAGTGGCAGATCACTGAGTACAGACAGGAGACAACAGTGAGGAAAATGAGCAGTGGAGATGGCACTACATACAAACAAGTTCAGCACATATCCCAAGAGAGAAACTGAATGTAACAAAACAGAAACCAAGAAAAATGGTGTGTCATGGCTAGTGATATGATTACAAGATGGATACAGCTCCAAAAGCAGGGCCAGAGTGCAGCAGAACTTATAGTCCTGCTGCAAGAGAGGTGTGGTACCACGGCAGGGCAAGGCAAGCACTGAAGAACATCATTGTGCATGCTCATGGACATAGCATCTTTGCCTGCAGACTGTGGTCAACTTCCTTCCATCCTTTCTAGTTGGCTTACAAAGTCATCAGACCAGGATACCTGATCCATAACCCTTGAAATGAGCACTTACGGCTAAAACAATCAGGCTGATATTTCAGGAGTTGAAGTGGTGGTGTGGTTGGTGCCCTGGTGCGAGGACCCGGGAGTAGCCAGCATCGAACTGGGATGTGGTAACATGAGCATTGTTGGCCATATTTGCGAAGGCCAGGTGGAGACCTCCACCCCCCTGCCCATGTCCACAATAACTGCCGCTGATATTCTGGTACACAAGCTATTGTGCAGTTGTGGAATTGGCACAGATTGTCTAGAAAAGGGTGGCCCACAGGTGGCAGTGCAGTCAGTATGTGCGGATAGGGTTGATTGGTACGATGGCTCCCCAAAAATTTCAGAGTGTTAACCGGCACAAGGTGCTGTCCAGTAGCTGGTGTCCATGTGTTTTTTGCACTGAATGATGTGGTGGTGGTGGTGGTTCCCACTGCTTTCAATGTTTGCTGAACAATATGCTCCACATTGCCATTGGAGGACGGTTGAAAAAGGAAGATTAAAAGAGTGTTTAATGTCATTGAAGGGCTCAGTCTTCGACATCATGATTCAGGGTAGCTTTTCAGTGGTGACAATCTGTAGGAGTGTGTTAATTGTGGCATCTGTTGTGGTGGACATCGTGCTGACCACAAATGAGTAATTAAAGTAAGCATCCATGACTATGAGCCGCATAGAGCCCAGAAAGGAGCCTGCAAAGTTTAAATGAATGTGGTCCCAGGGGTGATGGTGGGTGTGGCCAGGGGGTGAAAGAATGGGGTGGAGTGACCTGATCCTAGCGCAAGTGGAATGTCGTGCACCATCGCTCCTACATCCTTGTTTAACTCTGGCCAATAAGTATGTTGCCACACTAGGGATTTCACCATTGACATTTCTCAGTGTCTGTGATGGAGTAGTTGTGAAATCTGAGATCCCATGGCAGTCAGAATGATGACATCAGTGAGTATCTGCTTCAGCATCAATCAGGAGGGATGTGGAACAAATAGCTTACAACATGACATATTAAAACCCTGATTATACTAACTTACGATCCTGGCTCCAAATACTAACACCGGTACAAGCCCCACTGTCAAATGGCTGATTCCTGGGTTTTTGACAAAACATCAGTCATCAAGATGGCATTTACAACTCATCAACGAAGAAGTACTTGAAACATTGGTTTGGCACTACAAGCAACCACACAAAGTGGAAAATGGCATCTACTGCTACCAGTAAGTACCTACACTCCTGGAAATTGAAATGAGAACACCGTGAATTCATTGTCCCAGGAAGGGGAAACTTTATTGACACATTCCTGTGGTCAGATACATCACATGATCACACTGACAGAACCACAGGCACATAGACACAGGCAACAGAGCATGCACAATGTCGGCACTAGTACAGTGTATATCCACCTTTCGCAGCAATGCAGGCTGCTATTCTCCCATGGAGACGATCGTAGAGATGCTGGATGTAGTCCTGTGGAACGGCTTGCCATGCCATTTCCACCTGGCGCCTCAGTTGGACCAGCGTTCGTGCTGGACGTGCAGACCGCGTGAGACGACGCTTCATCCAGTCCCAAACATGCTCAATGGGGGACAGATCCGGAGATCTTGCTGGCCAGGGTAGTTGACTTACACCTTCTAGAGCACGTTGGGTGGCACGGAATACATGCGGACGTGCATTGTCCTGTTGGAACAGCAAGTTCCCTTGCCGGTCTAGGAATGGTAGAACGATGGGTTCGATGACGGTTTGGATGTACCGTGCACTATTCAGTGTCCCCTCGACGATCACCAGTGGTGTACGGCCAGTGTAGGAGATCGCTCCCCACACCATGATGCCGGGTGTTGGCCCTGTGTGCCTCGGTCGTATGCAGTCCTGATTGTGGCGCTCACCTGCATGGTGCCAAACACGCATACGACCATCATTGGCACCAAGGCAGAAGCGACTCTCATCGCTGAAGACGACACGTCTCCATTCGTCCCTCCATTCACGCCTGTCGCGACACCACTGGAGGCGGGCTGCACGATGTTGGGGCGTGAGCGGAAGACGGCCTAACGGTGTGCGGGACCGTAGCCCAGCTTCATGGAGACGGTTGCGAATGGTCCTCGCCGATACCCCAGGAGCAGCAGTGTCCCTAATTTGCTGGGAAGTGGCGGTGCGGTCCCCTACGGCACTGCGTAGGATCCTACGGTCTTGGCGTGCATCCGTGCGTCGCTGCGGTCCGGTCCCAGGTCGACGGGCACGTGCACCTTCCGCCGACCACTGGCGACAACATCGATGTACTGTGGAGACCTCACGCCCCACATGTTGAGCAATTCGGCGGTACGTCCACCCGGCCTCCCGCATGCCCACTATACGCCCTCGCTCAAAGTCCGTCAACTGCACATACGGTTCACGTCCACGCTGTCACGGCATGCTACCAGTGTTAAAGACTGCGATGGAGCTCCGTATGCCACGGCAAACTGGCTGACACTGACGGCGGCGGTGCACAAATGCTGCGCAGCTAGCGCCATTCGACGGCCAACACCGCGGTTCCTGGTGTGTCCGCTGTGCCGCGCGTGTGATCATTGCTTGTACAGCCCTCTCGCAGTGTCCGGAGCAAGTATGGTGGGTCTGACACACCGGTGTCAATGTGTTCTTTTTTCCATTTCCAGGAGTGTATTTCTCTGTTTAGTGCACTGAAGGGTTCCCATGTAACTAACAAAAAATTTTTCCATTGGGTGTTCTGCTCTGTGCGAACTTAGTTTTCCTCTCTGTGAACTTAATTCTCCTCTCTTGGAATTAGGATTAGGACATTCTTAATTAAGGCTGACCACATTAAACTCTCTTTAATTTTCATAATAGTTTTGTACTAAGTACCCAGGTGCCCTATACAAAGAGGAAAATACTTAAATATAGCTGGAACTAAATCACATGGTAAACAGATCTTAACTTTTCTGTCACACCTAATTTTGTAATTAAAAATTCCCTTGCTCAATATATACTCTAGAATCACCTTTCCTGCATCCAGTGTACTCTTAAGAACACCTAAATGAGGGTCATTGTCTTGCTTGGCACTTAGATTATCAAACAGCTATGGCACTTCACTAAGGACAGCCCCAACACAAAATTCATTGAATACATCAGATGACAATTCCTCAGGTTCCTCCTCATGCTGAAACATGTGGCTCTTATGTCATTGGCGACTTGGTTACCAGTTTCTCTAATGTGATGAACCTTGAAATAGAAAGCAGATACACAAACCACTCCCTTGCTAGTCTCCCTGTCTTGCAAGGATGCACCAACATCCAGGATAATGCTTGGTTGTTAGTTTCCAACAAAAACTGCCTGTTTTCCAAATAAAACTTGAACCTTTCAACACCAAACAACACCACCAAAGCCACCAATTCATAGACTAAATATTTTAATTTTTTTCTGCCTCTGGTAAACCCTGGGAAGTGTAAGCTATGCAACAGTCTGAAATATGAATTAGTTATTAAAATACAGAATCCCTAAACCAGGTGCACTGGCTAGGGCAATCTTCAGTGTGTCAAATGAAGCTCATTGTAACACTCTTCAACTAGAAGGTTTCCCATTCCATCATGACTGTTTAAGTGGCACGGCTAACTGAGCAAACTTTGGAACAAAATTCCAAAATAAATTCACCATGTCTATGAATCTTACAATATCTTTCTTTGCTTGTGGAAATAGGGAACGTATGCTTTGTTGCTGATCAATAACCACTCCCTCAGCAGAAACTTTATGACCCAGAAATGAAATTTCTGTGCACGTTAAGTTAACTTTGGAAGGCTTAACAGTAAGACCAGCCTCACATAGCTGCTCAAGCTCCTGGGAAACAGACAATAAATGATCTTCAGAGTTATTGCTATAAAGAACATCATCATTGAGAGAGTTGTACACACACTTCTATTTGAGGTCTCCTAATACCAACCCAACCAACAGGACAATACAGCTGTTCTTGTGGCAAGACCAAATGGGACCCAGTTGTATTCGAACAAATTCCAGTCTGTGGTAAATACAATTATAGGTTTAGAGTCTTTTGCCAAAGGTATTTGATGAAACACTTGATTTAGCTCAAGGATGGAAAAATACTTTTCCATAGAAAACCAAGCAGAAGTATTGTGTAGACCAGGAAGAGGAACAAATTCAAGAACGACCCTTTGGTTGCGGGCCCTGTAGTCTGCTATCCTTGGAGTTTCATCATCAAAAACATTGACGAGCCATAGGGAGATTTGTAACATGTAGTTACTCCTTTCATGAGCAACTTATCCATAAGCTTCCTCAATTCCCTCATTTTAGGTGGAGATAAACGATAGGGAATTGATGGACTGGCAATCAGGTCTTGCTAACACTATTTTCATATTTTGTGTAAAACATTTAAAACATAGGTGACTCTTTGAGGATTTGAACATGTTACCTGCTGAACTTCAGTCATATGTGCTATTCACTGCACCACAGAATGGCTGACAGATGCATTCTTTCTGCTGAGGGTTGTAGCTCATGACTAATGGTTGGCAATCTAGGTATAATATATGACCCATTTGCAAAAGTTACAATTCCTTAGTTTTGAGTGAGTTTAATGATTTGCAGGAAGCAGGGAAAGGAATGTCTGTTGTTGAGCACATAGCCGCTCTAAATGGGTGGAGCACAAACGATCAACTTTCTCAAGGCTTCCACTATCAGTATTCACAAAATTCCTTTCTATTGTTATTTTAAAGTTGTAATTGCATTTTCGATTACTAAATAGCTAAACTGTTTGCAGTAAAAGTACATAAAAACCTAGTAACTTTGGCTAACACTCCTATAACACAAGTATAGCTTTGTCTTACTCCTAGCCTGTGGTGTCATCAGAGCATCAGCCAATAACAGAGAATTTTCGATCATGTGAACAGACCTTGATATTTTATGATTTTTAAACTTTAATTACATAAAAATAACAGATATTTTTTGAGAATATTGGCTGTAAATGCTATTTAAATGTTCTAATCAATCAGAATAACAACAATCTGAACTATATTTTTAACATAGCAAAATAGCCTATACTACAATCCGGCCATCTGGTAGTCAGGCACAGTTGGCCAGAACCTCAATGATGATTATGCCTGCCGTCATGTTCATATATTGCCTAACACTGTGTGGGGTGGTAGGTTAAATTATTTAGAACATTTTAGTTGTTGTTTATGTAGTTAATTAATGATTTTAGTTTGCTGCCTTTCTCATGTAAACCTGGCAACTATTTTTGTGGTCAGCCAGAAAGCAATGGAGAACATACTGACAATAGTTTCCAGTCTGCATGGCCACATTCTGGTCCAGCCCACTGAAAGAAATTACTACTTAGTGGGATCAGGACTATTATTATAAATGAAGGTATAAAGTTCTCGTTCATACATATATTTAGTAAAGTATCTCTCGCACAACACTTTGAAAATCACTATGTTCAATTGACAGTAAATATTTCTATCCTAAACAGCACTTTTATCAGTTCAGAGGTGACCTCTGTAGTACATTCCTACCAAATTGCTTTCGCTCTGACTACTAATACTGAAACACATGTTCAAAATAAATGCTCGCCACAAAAGTGCAAATAATAGTCACCACTTGCCACTCAGATTTATAATTGTCATGGATGGCACACTAACAGTTACTTTAGCAAAATCTAGGTGATGGTGTACAGTCCTCACGAGTTCACTATCAGTTATTACACAAAATACGCATTTGTCACAGCCCGTCTCTGACGTCAGCTGAGGCAGAACACAATCCACCATTTAACAGACGTGGATCTTGGCTGTTATTAATACTACTATTCAAAAATTTGTTACAGCTCTATTATTTAGTAGGTTTTATCATGCGTGGTAACCAAAATGTTCTATCATGAAAATTATAGGTACTTAATCTACTACAAATGGGTATATTTTAGTTACAAATTTGGTTTTCATTAAATTACTCAAAAACTACAAGAGGTAGCTTAACGTGGTCTCTTAGTTATTGTTTTTAGGTTGACCTGACGCATGGTATAAATTTTTATATTTCTAAGTCTAATATTTAGCACCTTCAATTTTTCTTAAAAATGTGGATTCTGACTATAATTTTTATTCTATTATTTTGAAACTTGTACCATTTATTAATGACTTACATAGGCACATTCTGACCAAATTCTGGCTTTCTAGCTTATTTAGCACCACTTTTTTTTCTTAGAACTGAATTTTATTGAAAACTATTGATTTAACTACTTTAAAACTTGACATTTAAAACTTTATTACATTAAAGTATATGTTGACAAAGCTTGAATATAAAATTTTGACTTTTAATTTTATACGTAATTATGGCACAATACTTGTGTGCTATGTGCAGATGCATTACGGTGACATGGTGCTACTAGCAGTGAACTGGGGTAAATCCTGGCACACTCGTTGCCTTTGTATCTCACCAACGATACAGCGCTTGTTTCACTTCATTGGTACATCCAAATGCTTCACAAATCTGGGCATTCCACAGTTCAACCATTTGCCCAAATGGAGGGTCACAGTGAGGACCTGTCCAAACTCTGTCAAGTGCAGGCAATGCTATCCCATGAGTATGTGTCAACATGCCGTTCATGCCCCTGATATACCTAAACATGAACAACACTAATGTTCTCATGTGGCCGTTCTACCTACCATAGACCATTGCAGCCCTAATCATTTACATACCCACCAATAGTGTGTAAGTATATCAATTTATACTGCTATTTGACCATATTTTCTAGTAGCTTCATTTTTCTGTTAGGCAGTGTATATTCTCAAGTTCTAATGAGCAATTTTTCCAAAACTGTTGATGTTTTTGCCACATGTAGTTACCCACATTTTTTCTATAATTTTGCAAAGTAAGGTCACTAAATAGTCTTTCAGTGCCACTTTTGATTAAGTCCATGATTGGTGTGAAGTTCTCTATTAAATTTGTATACCTTAATAAGCAAGTACACAGATCGCTGCTTAGTGCTTATTTATATTTCTCGCTACTTTATTTACACAAGAAGATTGAACTGAATCATGTCTATGGGAAATATCAAGAACAATTATGTGGTACGTGCAGAGCTGTTCTTAAGGTATTAACAACAAGTATTGTGTTCGAAGGCATTTGAGCTACTGCAAATCGCAGTTAGCACCAGGTCATGCAACTTAATGCACTTCTGATGTGTTTCTAATTTCTTGAGGTATGCTTCAAAGATACTTGTCACCCAACAAAATTACCTGGTTTTTCCTGCCATCTTCTGACAGGTTTATTACATTTCCTGTCCTCTTCAATGTTGATTTCCTGATGTTTCTCTTTTTGAATGACCATTTTGGCTGATATGGATCTGCAGTTTATCTAATAATTTTGTGTGTTTGTTGATACAGTTCTTTGCTATATGGCGCCAGTACAAAATGTAAGAGAATCTGTGTAATTATAAATTTGGCTCGAGCACTATGCGACTTAACTGCTGAGGTCATCAGTCGCTGTGTAATTATAGTCTCATTTATGTATTGATTGGTAGATGTCTCTGGACAATGTCCAAATGTTTCTTACATGGTTTGTTGCTGTGTAATGTGTTCTGTATCTCTCCTGGTGCCCATCACAAACTTGAATTGAGATTCCAAACTATTATGAATGCATGAAACTGTTACTTGATTTGGTTTTTCTAAGACGTTCTCATGTTTCTCCTGTCACTGGCCTTTGACAACATTCTCAGTTTTCCAAAGCCACTCTGAAATGTTATTTGGTGATAAAATGACTCTTGCCATTCAGTTTTGTATTATAATGTGATAACAGTAAGACAGTGCTAGTATCTTACATGTAAGTGTGATTTGTTAATCCATCCATCCATTCTCTAGGAGTAAAAAATACAGTAGTTGAGCACCCATGATTGTTTGCACTTGCGACACTGTAACATGCAGGCTTGCAGGTCTTTGTAGGTGCTTGCACACACGTATGCATGTATGCTCATGCGCACGCACACACACACACACACACACACACACACACACACACACACACACACACACATGCTGGAGTTCAACTTTATGTACTTTAAATTTATGTGCAAAAAGCAATATTTGATATTATGCTGTTGAGAATAACCATGAGAATTGTGGGAAAGAGAAAATGCTTCTCTAACCTCTAGAATATCTCCTCAGGGAGCATTAATCCAGAATGGATTAGTTATTTGCTTGCTATTTTTTTCTTTAATTATGGTCAAAAAATTTTTATGTGGAACATCCTTTTGAACAACAGCTTAATTATTTTTGAAAATGATGGGTATACAACTAATTATGGAGGACCTATTGATATGTAAATTACAATTTATTTTTGTTGAAAAGTTTTCTATGATACAGAAGTAGTTCCTACAGAGGAATTATTGCAATTTGGATTCAAAATTATCTCTTTTCTCTGTCAAACATTTGACTTCAGGGCTAGAATATAAAAGATCTGTGTAACAGTATACTTAACTCTTCCTTCAGGCAAAGCTATAGTTGCTAGAGGGTAGTGCAAGTCATTATAACTCTATATACGTATTTATGAATATAATTGTTATTCTCAAGTTGGAACTGATCTTGACAATAAATTCCATCTGTGGTGAAGCTCTCAGAGTGTTGTCAGTGGATTGGAATGTTTCAGTGAACCATTAGCTCATCATCTTCAGTCAGTGTCACCTGAAAATGAAAAGTGGTACTACACTGAATTTTCGCAAGTCTCACCCATTCCATCTACTGCTTCACAGGATAAGCTGTTGTTTGAAGCCTGAAACAGAAATAAATATATTGTGGGGCTGTTACTATGACCAGTTGCTGAGGTAGTTATTCACAGTCACATCTCATTGTAATACACACATAAATGAATTATCTTTTATGTGATCTGTGAATGTATATGAACCATTATCTAAATGAAAAAGTCGTTGAAGAATTCAAACTGTGATGGACTAAGTATCCCATAATTGCTCAGTTGGGTAATATCCCATGAGCACATTGCCTTTTCATAGAACTTACAGGACATAGACATATTGACTGGGAACCATATAGATCTGTGGAATCGTCATTCTTATATGTTTTGATTTAATTTGATTTGAACTGAATTTTATTAATCCCAGAAATCTTGTTGAATGCTGTTACACATGGATGTTGAACAAGACTCAGTACAATTACATTGTAATAAACTCATTATGATAAAAAACAATAGTTACATGTAGAATGAAATAAACCAGTTAAAAACTAATTTTAGAAAAACCATTAAACTCGGTCATTTCAAAATTGTAATAAGGAAAATAAGAGTATCCATCTCTATTCAGCTTTAAGCTTTTGAGTAGGTTTTTATTTTTATTTTTATTTTTATTTATTTATTTTTTATTATAGAAGAATTCACATGTGTGCCTTACACTGCTGTGTCCTTTATATAGCCTTTTACTAATTATAGCTGCATCAGTGAAATCACAGGACAATTCTATTGATGGTGGATGTTTTTTTTTTTTTTTCTTTTTTTTTTTTTTTTTTTGTAAAAAAGGTAAATTTTCATGCATAAACCACATTGTTTCATGAATATAACTACAAGGCACTGACAGGATACTGAGGTCCAGAAATATATGTTTAGTGGTGGAGGAGATGGGCACTAGTCTCATTATCTTAGTTATTCTCGTGCATAGTAAATATCTCTGTATATGAGATGTCCCAAAATGGAAAGCAGTGTGTACAAGTGCAAAGTATGCACATTTTATTGTTTTGGTGTCATGGACTTTACTCAGGGCATTAAATGCATGGCATAAATTGCTCATTTGTGTGTCATCTATCCACATTCTTAGGAATTTAGTGGTTACCTGTTGGTGTACAGGTACATTTTCAAATCTAGCACCTTCTGTCCTTGTTGAAATAACATGTGATAGTTGAAAATTTATATACACAGTTTTGTCCTTATTCAGTGATAGTTTGTTTGTGCTTTACCAATTTACCAGGTTGAAGTTTATATCAGAAATAATTTTACGCGTTTCATTAGAATGTGATTCAAATACAATATACCAGTGGCATCATTACTGGAAGATCTCAAATGCTTTGGGGCAAATGATTGATTAACATAATAAACAGAAGTGGACCAAGCTGGTACCTTGACGAATGCCGTGTCTTATTATATGCTCCATTAACTGTATGCTTCCAACATTTTTTGAGGTGATTACATCTTTTTATACTGTCTGAGAGAAATTATCTAAACCAATCATTGCATTTTCTTCTAATTTTATACTCTACCTGTTTATCCATAAATAATAAATGGTTGATGAGATCAAAGGTCTTTGTGAAGTTTTTTAATACTCCTGTTGTATGCTTTCTGTCATTGAGAGCACTACAAACTTCATTTAGAAATGAATATAGAGCCCCATTTGTTGATCATTCTTTTTGAAAGTCAAACTGATAAGGGCTCAGTAAGTAGTTCTTTCCAGTAACTTAATAACATGAGTATATACTGCTTCCCCTAGAACCTTGGATGTGCTTGATAAAATCAAGATAGATCTGCAGTTATTGTCATCACTCCTTTCCCATTTCTTAAAGAGAGGAATCATTTTTGTTGCCTTGAAAATTTTGAAAAATTGGCTTGGCTCATTCAGGAAGGAGAAGTTTATTATATCTGACAGGAGATAAGACACATAATGGCAGATTTATTTGGGAAGGTAACTGGATATGCCATCAAAACCACTTGTGCAAGAGTTTCGTTTCTGTTTTATAACACTGCAGATTTCACGTATTTTGAATAGACTAAGAAGCAGTGTTTTGGGGAATAACTCTAGGTCAGAATACAGAGAGGGCACTTGGTTACTGATCTGAGAAGAAAGTTTGTTGCCAATGTTTAAGATGTGAATATTAAATACCCCCTTTGTCAGAGAAATTACAGGAGAGGGTTTTTATTTCTGAGTTTGCAGTACTAAATGGGAACAAATGTTGTTTTTATGTTACCTGGTATGTGTGGATCCTTGAAATACCCTTGGCCATGTTTCCATGCAAACTCACTAGGTGGCAGGGCTGTGTTCAGCAACACACTGTTTGGGTTCTTG
The DNA here is from genome assembly GCF_023864275.1 of Schistocerca cancellata. Taxonomy (NCBI): domain Eukaryota; kingdom Metazoa; phylum Arthropoda; class Insecta; order Orthoptera; family Acrididae; genus Schistocerca; species Schistocerca cancellata. The sequence continues at coordinate 680,144,121 of NC_064628.1, forward strand.
ATGCATTAGTTATGGTGATGCAGTCACTTTAGATTGTCAGCAAAGAGTGAACATTAAGTGCTGTGTTAAGTTCAGGAAAACCCCTAATGAAATTTGGGCATGATTTAGCAATCATATGGAGGCAAGGCACTTTCATGAAGTCATGTTTTCAAGTGGCACAAAAGGTTTTGTGAAGGTAGAGATTCATTGCAAGATGATACCAGAGCAGAGTGGCTATCTACAGCATATACTGATGCAAATGCAGAGTATGTACCACAGTTATTGCAAGGATACAATCATGTAACTGTGCTTAGTGATACCAGAGGAACTTAATTTGAATCATGATGTGTGTCATAAGATTTTGTGTGAAGCTTTAGTCAAATGGAAACTCAATGCAAAACTCATCCCTCACACACTAACAGAAGAACAGAGAGAGGGTAGTTAAAGAATTTCAGATGAACTACTGGATAGAGCTAGGTGTGATACTACATTTCTGTTAAAAATTATTACTGGAGATGAAAGTTAGTACTACCAGTATAAACCTCACACTAAGCAGCAGAGTGCTGAATGGTGGAGTCCTGGATCACCAGCCTAAAAAAAAAGTCAAATGACAACCTTCAAGAACAAAGACAATGTTGATAGCATTCTTTGATAGTGAAAGATTACTTCACCATGAATATGTCCCTTCAAGTCAAACAACGAACCGAAGTCTTGAAACATTTGTGACAAGCAGTTCAATGTTGATGCCCTGATTTGTGACATTCACAGGACTGGTTCTTACTGCACAACAGTGCAAGACTCCATACTTCATTATCTGTTACTGAGTATCTGGCCAGACGTCCGGCCAGACGTCTTGCCTTGTGACTTTTGCTTGTTTCTGCAAGTGAAAAAGTGACTGAAAGGAAAGCTTCATGAAGATGTAGCAGACATCCAACAGACTGCGACAAATGAGCTTACAAGCCTCACAGTCGAAAATTTCTCTGCTTGCTTCCAAGGCCTCCAGAAAAGTTGAAAATTGTGTATATGTAGCCAAGGGGACTACTTCAATAGGAGCTGGGATCTTTACTTGGTAAGTGCAATTTTATATTTTTAAAAGAACCTATTCTGCAACTTTTCTGACAAAGGGAGTACTTCACATACTTACTCATTCTTAATGTATGTTATTGAGTGACTCCTTGCTTTTCTTCCCAACTGTTACATTAATAACTTCTCACATGGTCTTAGATTCGTTCCTAGAGTTGACTGTAAGCTGCCAGTCATCAAATAATGTATTGTCTGTATTTCTGCTATACAAAAGCAATTTTTTTTTTGCATTGGTACATTGCAGATGTAAACAAGATTGGAAGTGCTACATCATCAGAGTATTGGAGAGTATTCATCAATTCACCTGCCCTACCTGCCCTATTGTCAACATTACAAGCACTACAAATACTTGTCTTGTGAGCTTCGTGGAGAAAATGTGTGAAAGTTGCTATTTTTTTCATGTTGTACACTATGCTCATTTGCATGTGTGTTGTTATGTTCTTGTCTGTGTTTGGAAAGGTGCTATTTCTTTCTTGCTGCACACTGCTGTTCATTTGCCTACATGTTGGTATGTTTCTGTCTGTGTTCAAAATAGCTATATCCATTGTGAAACAGTTGTGGCTGGATATACCATTGAAAATGTTGTTTAATTTCCATGTTAATTGTAATTTGGTATTAATTGTGAAAATCTGTTAAGAGCAGAAAAACTAGTAGCTTCTATTCTTGTAAATTTGTAGTTCATGTTTTCCATGTTATAGCATTTTAACACACTCACTAGTTTTTGCCAAGCTGAGGACTCTTTTAAAATATTTGTTTTAAGGTCACCATAAATCAAAATATTTGGGCACTTTTGCCTGAAAAGTTGTAGCCCTATGTCTATTTTTGAAACAAATATTAGTACATGATCAACAGATGATCAGTATTAACATGTAACTAAAACCTTCATAAACTTCATATTTACTGATACATGTTCAAAATGTTTTTCATGGTTCAGCCATTTGGTTTTAAGTGTGGAATTGCACTCTACATCGTCTCTCATAAGAACTGGACAGCTTCTTTCCTTTTTGTCAGTTCCACTGAAATTATTAACACAGTGGTGATCTGGAAGATAAAAATAGGCAACTTCACCATCTTTGAACCAGTGATCAGCTACACAGAGCAAAGCTACAATTTCTGGGTGGTTATTTAAGAAAATCAGTGTAGTAATCCGCTGGTTACTACACATACCACCAAACGAACATGAGCTGGTCCAGTGTGGCAAGTGTAGTGGGCACCGACATTCAATCAACATGCCCACAAATTCCCAAGGCAGCCATCAGGTTAGCCTGGTCACCGACAACAGTCACCTGGCCTGCCGTGGATTCACAGCACTACTAAAATGACACTTTTTTTTTTGATAGTGTCTTTATAAGGACATGGAGGGGCCTCTGGTCCCTCAGTTGTTACTATATTTGATACATGTACGCTGCTCGCATTATGGTCTCATTGAAGTCACTCCACGACCCTCATTACCTGCATTGTGTTCTTGTTGATATCACTACATGATCCAGTAAATTTGTATTTCTTTTACAGCTGTGTGCTTCCTGGTGAGTATATTATGTAGTTCTGCACTTTTGTTTTTTACATTTTTAAAAATTTTGGAAAAAAAACACAAAATTCTGATTATTTTGTATGGGTGCACTGCTTTTAGTTATTATTTCTGCTGCTTGCAATCATTTTTAAAATTTGGATTCTTGTTGAGGCAGAATACCAAAAATCATTAAGGCTTATGACTTTTGGCTTCTAATGTTCTTCTGTTAACTTGTATTGCTGTTCCTGCTGACTGCTGAACATCGGGTGTTGATGGAAGTGCCTCTGTTAGTGGTGATATTGCGTCTGCTGTATGTGGTAGTAATGTTTTACTTGGATATTTCTCTTCTCATTTTTATTACATGTGACTAAAAAGCCATTTGGATGATGAGGATGAATAGTTTCCTTGCCATTCACTTCACTATCCCATGTCACATCTGTTGATTCCTCTTTTTTTTGTTATTTTTGCTATTAATGCATTTTTTTGGTAAATACAGCTATAATGTATAACGATGGCATTTCCAATCTGTGTTGGAAATATCAGCAGTTTGTACTATATATTTGATTATATAGCTGCAGTAGTCCAAAGCCACATGACTCTAAACCTATTGTCTGATAACTGTAACAGATTATGTGCCATGTAAGCCACACTTAAGTGTAATTTTGTAATATTATAAGCTCTTTTCTGTAGCATGTTCAACAGAAAAAAACTGTGTTACAGTTGGATATTTTAGAACCTAAGACACCAGAAGATGTATACAAAACCTGGCTGGAAAATACTTCATTGACCTTTCCTACTCTTGACTCAGCACGAAATAACCTTGCTTCAAGCATAGTAAATGCTTTTGTCAATGCTGGATTTTGTTCTGACAAGCTCATGACAGCTGATAATGGGAAACACTGGATATACAGAAACAAAGACCGTGGTGAGTTTCTGTCATTTTTTCTATCAGTCCGAATGTTCAAGAAATGATGCTATCTTCTAAATGAAACTGCTAGCTGAGATACAAGTTTCATTAAGTATGTTGGGTATCATGAACCTATCCCGAAATACTGTTTATATTCACAATTATAGTTTATAACAGTATCCACCATAATATTTTAGATTTAAACACACAATTTATAAATAGTAATATTGTTACCCATTTGAAAACGCATGTTAATAATACTGAACTGTACAGGAACTGTGTAAAACAGGAAATACGAATGTATCTGAACTATCTGAATTGACTTTTAACATTTTAATTGCTTGCATTTCACATATCTATTGCAAATTTGTGCTTGCTCTGTGCTAACAACATATATATAGAGCTGGAGTCAATAGTGTCAGTGGTACTAATGTCAATTGTATATGTTTCAATGTTTTATCATGACATGAAAACACAATGTGACCTGTGCTTCATTCAGTTTTTAGTGATATTAATAAGTTTATTAAAGTCACTCATAGGTGGCAGAAGAAGCTCAACAAGCTCACTAGTGCCACTGAATTGGCACCACAGAAGCATGGGCATCCACAGAAATTTATGCAGGGAGAGGAGGGGGAGAGAGACTCTAAAATTGTCAGTTTTGATGTAATTGCATTGGTCAGTTTTGAAATGTGTCATACAACAAGGACTAAATTTTATAGATGGCACAAAATCTTATTATATGCCTGAAGACTGAGGATTATTAATCTAGTATATCAAATATCAATACAAACTCTGTACTCCATATTCAGAGCAGTGGGGGGAGAGGGGGGGGGGGGGGGGGGAGAAGGCTAGTACGTCCCACCCCCATGTCCCTACTTGCAGATGCCCATAATAGAAGAGATGTATGGATGTTATCCATGTGTCATGTAACTGAAATTGCATCAAAGTATTAATTGCAAAAGACTGTTTTGAAACAAACATGAAATGGTATAAGAATTCTTTTTTCACAGACTAGACATACATGCAATAAATTCTCACATTATTTAGTAAATCCATATGGAGAAAACATTTATCAGTGTCATACATTCACTGACCATCATTTGTGGGATTCTCGACAAACATTATAAGGAAAAAAACAAAATCAAAAGATCACCGACTAGAATAGAAAAATCTCTTGTGACTGTGAGGAAGGCACTTCCCAAGCATTGTTGAGTCATCTCAAAAAGGCCGAGTCATCTGAAAAAGGAAGCCACTTAGTGAAAATACATCTCACTTGCAGAAATAAAAATAAGCAGGAATTGCAATATTGTGATACAGGACATATGGAGAGCCGAGATTAACCTATGGTTCCTGAAAACAGGGCAGGGGGATGCTGTTTCATTAGTTGTAGGGATGTCAGTGTAGATGATTTACTGATTTGGCCCTGTGACATTAACCAATATGGCATTTCTTACATTGGTACTACAAATGGCTGAAAGCAGTGGGAAACTGCAGCTGTTATTTTTTCCTGAGGGCTTGCAGCTCTACTGTGCAGCTTAATGGTAGTGGCACCACTTGACCCCCTGAGTAAAATATTCAAGATCTCAGAGTGGGGACTACTCAGGAAGATGTCATTATTCGACAAAATGAAATTAGCATTGTTCAGGTTGGAGCATGAAATTTTAAATCCCTTAATTCGGTAGATACATCAGAGAATTTAAGAATGGAAATGGATAGGTTGAGGTTAGATACAGCAGAAAGTAGCATGGCAGGAAGGACAGGATTTGTTGTCAGGACAGCACAGTATTATCAAAACAAAGTCAAATAGAGGTGATGCAGCAAATTGGAATGAACAGGATAGTAAATGGATCATTGTAGCCAAGATAGATACAAAGTCAGAGTCCAACACAGTAGTACAAATTTATAATCAGCCTAGCTTTGCAGAAGATGAATAGATTGAAAGAATGTGTGATGGAATAAAGGAAATTATTTAAGTAGTTGAGGGAGATGTAAAGTTAATTGTGATGGTTGACTGGAATTTGCTAGTAGGAAAAGAAACAGATGGAAAATTGTAGGAGAAAATTGTCAGAGGGAAAGGAATGAAAGAGGAAGCCACCTGTTTAGTGTTTTGCGCAGAGCATAATTTAATCTTTGCTAACACTTGTTTCAAGTACCATGGAAAAGGGTTGTATACAAGGTGTTAATTTTAAATAAAGACATTGGAATATTTTGAAAACTACACATGAGATCAAGAAAAGTTATAATTCCAATTTTTTTGTTTCAGAGGGGCCATCCAATGATACCACACTTGATTCCAAGCCACCTCACACATGAGCAACTTGGAAATCTTCAATGGGAACTCCAATTTTTTATTGCAGATTACAACTCAATGACAAAATCTATAGACATTTTGTCTGATGCATTTTCTATGTTTTGCCACAGATGACACTGTAATCAGAGGAATAGAAATGGGTACATAATCAAAATTTACGACTTGCTACTCAGTGGCCCACGAATATCCAGTGGCACATGGTACTCCACCTCCACGCTACAAGGGTAGGACAGGCCAGTATTTCATAACTTCTAATTGGAAACTCAATTCGCATACTGAACAGGGGACTACTCGATGTGCCACTGTAGCCTTGGCTTGAGCAAACACTACTCTACTTTTCCGATTACAGTAAATGTTCAGACATAGTACTGCCGACTTCAACTTCCTTAGTGATCTCCTTTTTAAATGATTGTACACAGGACAGAAGCATATCTGTGGGAATATCAGCACAGGCATTTCTGATGCAGTTGACCATGTCTTCATGGCCCATTGGCACTTGATGGTACACCTTATCTTTTAAATATCCCCACAGAAATAAATCTGGCAACGTCGAATCTGGTGACCTAGTAGGCCAATTAATAGGGCCAACTCTGCCAATCCACTGACCAGTAAACACAGTTGAATACCTCCTGTGCTTCAATTGCACAATGTGCTGGGCAACCGTCATGCTGAAACCACATGTGTTGTCAAACGTCCAGAGCAACATCTTGCAGTAGTAACAGTAGTTCCTGTTCCACAAACGTTAGATATTTGCACCCTTTCAGGTCTTGTCAATAACATACAGACCAATGAGAGTGTTCCCCATGATGCCATAACATATGGTGACCAACCAAGGACATTGATGGTCAACTTGCCGTAACCAGTGGGGATTTTGTACACTCCAGTAATGCTTGTTACGCTGGTTAATGTTACCATGGTTTGTACATATAGACTCATTGGAAAATAATACCTTGGGAAGAACATGTGGGTCATTTGCCTTTGTTGACATGCCCATTAATAAAACACTACCAATTATGGAAATTGGTGCCATGAAGGTCTTGATGCAGTGACATGTAGTATGGATGATACTTATGGCAATGCAATATCGTAACAATACTACCTATGGACATACCAGAATTGCAGTGTAAGTGCTAGATGCTTATCTGTGGGCTGTGGTGCACTGTCACTTGTACAACCATTTCATTAACTTCTTCTGTAACATATTTTCTTGATTTCCTTTTGCCTGTCTGTATGCTGCCATTAGACATAAAGGTGTCCACAACCTTGTAAAGAATGAACAAGGGCAAGCTTTCTCTGGAAAACATTCAGCATACAAGGAAACAGCAGCCTCAGCATTCCACCTACATTCTCTGTAAATCAGGATAATTTCAATTTTTTTTCTATGGTTGCAACATTTATTGTCCAGTTGCATATCTGTTCTCCAAATGATAGATAGGTGTGCAGGCAATAGACAGTGCCCAAGTACTGTAATGTTTAGAGATGCTATCTGTTCCATGTCTGCTTGATAAGTGAGCTCCAGTCACTTTTACTGCCTGTTATGATACGTTGTAGCTTGCTACATGGCCACAGTGTTGCATCAAGTAGTCCCCTGTTCAATATGTCAGAGGAATACAACATTGCAAATTGGGTTTCCAATTAGAAGCTATGAACTACTGGCAAGTCCTACCCTTGCAGCATAGAGGTGGGGTCCCACATGCCATTGGATTTTCAAGGGCCTTTGAGTAGTATATCATATATTACAATTGTATGCCCATTTGTGTTCCTGCAATTACAGTGAAGAAAATGTTTAAGTCAAAACGTATGTAGACTTTGCCGTAGAATTGATATCTGCAATTAGAAAATGGGGATTCCCTTTGAAGATTTCAAAGTGCCCCCCCCCCCCCCACCCATCTCCCCCCCCCCCCTGCCACCATCACCCACACATGGCATGAGATGGAGTGTTGATTGTGGTATTTTGATGCCCCCCTCTGAGACAAACAAATTGGAATTATAACTTTCTTTTTTTATACATTAAAATGAATGCCCTGTATACAGAAAAGTCCTGAAGATACTGGATGGTTTCATATTGATTAGATAATGGTAAGACAGATATTTTGAAACCACATTTTAAATTTTAAGGTCATGTGGCTGTTATTAGTGATCTATAAGCATTGGTTGTAATTCTTATAGATAAAAAGACAGGACCTAGTAGAAATCTTTGGATAACACAGGAGATATTGTATTTAATTAATTAAAGGAGAAAATATAAAAATGGAGCAAACGTAGTTGGTGCCAGAGAACAGTGAATTCAGAAAAAATGAGACTGAAACAAAATGCAAAAGGATAAACAGGAATGCCTAGAAGACAAATGCAAGGCTGTAGAAATATGCATTATAAGGGGAAAGATAGATGCCACCTATAGGAAAGTTTGTTATTAGAAAAAAGAAGTGGCTGTATGAGAATTAAGAGCTCAGCTGACAAGGCAATACTAGGCAAAGAAGGGAAAGCTGAAAGGAATATATAGACAGATTACATAGGTGGAAATAAAATTGAGGACAATATTATAGAAGGAGAGGAGGAAGTGGGTGAAGATGAAGTGGGAGACATGATATTATGAGTAGAATTCGACAGAGCACAGAATGACCTAAGTGGAAACAAGGCTCCTAAAGTAGAAAAAATGCCCTGAGAATTGTAGAGGTCCTTGAAGAATCAAGCCATGGCAAAACTATGCCACCTGGTGTGCAAATCATATCTAATGACCTCATTGTCAATGGGACGTTAAACAACTAACCTACCTTTTTCGTGTGTGTGTGTGTGTGTGTGTGTGTGTGTGTGTGTGTGTGTGTGTGTGTGTGTGTACAAAATATGAGAGAGGGGCAAAATACTTGTAGAATGTAGTTTAGTAGTTTAGAAGGGATGAGACAGTGTTGTGGCCTATCTGAGTAACTTGTGAAGAAGTCAAAGGACAAATTTGAAAAATGAATTAAACTTTAGGGAGAAGAAAAAAAATTGCAGTGCACCAATGACATTGTAAGTCTGTCAAAAATGGCAAAGGACTTTGAGGAAAAGTTGAAGGGAACTTATAGAACATCAATAAAAGTAAAACAAGACCAGTGTAATGTAGTGAAAATAAATTACATGATGCTGAAGAAATTAGATTATTAAATCAAACACTGCAAGTACCATAATAGAAGTAGAGACAGTACAAAATACAGACTGGCAATAGCAAGAAAATCATTTCTTAAAGCAAGGAATTTATTAACATTTAATATAAATTTAAATGATAGAAAGTCTATTCTGATTGTATTTGCCTAGACTGTAACCTTATATGGAAGTGAAACACCGGTGAAAAACAGTTCATACAAGAAGAGACTAGAAGCTTCTGAAATTTGCTGCTATAGAAAAATGCTGAAGATTATTTGGAGGGATAAATTAACAAACGAGGTAATACTGAATCACACTGAGGAAAAAAGAAATATGTGCCACAACTTGACTAAACGAAAGGATCCTCTGCTGCCTTCCCCATTTTCTCTCTCAAAGCTGTGAATTCATCATCTATCTTATTCCTTTCCGCTATTTCAGTCCAGTGTTGCCTGATTCTCCCTGTGAAATTCTCTGCAACCCCTGCTTAATTTACCCAGCTTCCATCTCCTTAAATTTCTACCTTTTTGCAATTTATTCAGTTACGTAAAGGATATTAAATGATTAAAATTTCATTGCATCCAGAACGGATGGCCATTTTCAATGTCAGTATGTGCACTAATACACTCTTGTATTCACACTTTTCTCACATCCAAAACCATTATTCATTGTCAATGATAAAATTTGCTACAGTTATAAAAATTATTTATTTCTAAAAAGGAAAGCACCACCCAGTTTCAGTATACATGTTCCATCTTCAGGTTCTTATTAAAGTGCAAGTCCACAAAGGATGCATAACTAAGGTTAAAATATGTTAAAATAGAGCATACCTGGTACATGAAATGCAAGAAAACATCCTCTTCAGTCCTAGGTCAGCGAGAAAGCCTTTAGCAGAGGAGGACAATGGTCTGATCCAAATGAAGACAGGATGAATGGTCTTTCGAACACAGGGATGCACTATTTCAACATACTTTAATCTATTTTAACCTTAGTTATGCATCATTTATGGACTTGCATTTTAATATGCACATGAAGATGGGGCACATGTCCCGAAACTGGACAGTGCTTTCCTTTTTAGAAATAAATAATTTTTACAACTGTACCAGATTTTATAATTGACTCTTGTATCATTGTGGCATGGAAGCAAAGAGCTACTGAATGTCATGTTGAGGATTTTTGTGCCATGTCTGTACCACATGTTGTGTCAGTTCAAAAAGATTGCTGACTGTAGGCTGGCATCTCAGACAAGCTCTGTGGGTAACAAATCAGAAGACTGAACATGCAGTCAAGGATCTGTACATTCATCAAGTTGTTTATGATGTCAACTTCAGTAGATAATCTTGCCTTATCCTGCCATTTGGTAACCTGGTCATGAAGGGTATGAAAAAAGAATCTGTGATTCTCGCCACATATAGTAAGCATTCAGTATCTTTTCAACAGTTACCAGATCAATCCTGTTTTCATATTCAATTGATCCTCACACCATGATGCCAGGTTTTCGAAAGGTATGGTTCTCAAGAACTGCTGCTTCATGTGGCCTTTAACCATGATGTCTGTGGGCACATTGATGTTGATCCTATCACCACAAACAGAAGTGAGGCTTATAACTGAACATCACAGAATATAACTCATTGTCCCAGTTGGCTCTGGTTCTACATCATGTATGTCACTGGTGTCTGTGTATGAGTTCAGCAGTAAACAGTGCACAATAAATCAAGATCTCTACCCACCTTTCAGTAATCTGTTCCCATCAGTTCATTGTGACACTCTGCCTGTAATTTCTATCCCGATTTAGCTGTTGTCCATCAGAACAATTGTATGATGATGTTCTTCTGGGAGGACCAATGCCTACTCTTCTTACCATGCTGGTGCTCTGAGTCCATCTCACCACCACTCGATCTGCAGTCATTGCAATATAACCAGTCGTCTGTTGATGCGATGGCCCTTTTATCTCTCATGTCAGTGTTTCAACTTCTCTCGATGGTGATGTTGACATCCTCTGAGCATGCTGTGTTGCAATCTCCACATGAAAATTTCCAGTAACATTAAATAATGGAAACTCCAGGTAGGATTATCATCAATGTAGGAGAACACAAATTGCTACTTACCATAAAGAAGACACATTAAGTTGCAGACACGAACAATTAAACGGCACTTACATATAGCTTGGCCACAGTCTTCATTAGTAATGTGTCTTTTAAGTGTGCCTATCTGCAACTTAACATGTCTTCTTTAGAATAAGTAGCAGTCTGTCTTTTGCAATAACAGTAAAATGTGCCCAACAACCATCTTGTACTCACACTATTTATCTGTAGTAATGTTTCATTTTCTGTACTGAAAGTACTGAATAAAAGCTCGCATAAGGATTATAAGTGGCCAAGAAAATCTTGTCATCTAATGTACAATGTCCCGTCAGGATGGTGCTTAGGTTCTGAGGTAAAAATGAAAAGAGTGAAAGAATACCATCACTGAGAGAAAAAAGTGTTATACTCAACTTCGGTACAGAGTGTCTTTGTCAAAATCCATAAAGTCCTTGGCAAAGCCAGGGTAAATCAAATGCTATACCAGTTCATAACACAGAAATAAACTTAAGTCTTGAGCCAGTTCTGATGGACTACTTTTGTTGAGAAAGTTCAACTGCAGTATGATGATCCTTGCTTGTTGCTAAATCGAACCACTCAACAACTGGGCAAAAACTCAGCAAGAAGTGGCTAGAGTTGCAGTTCGGCAGTCTCTTATCTATGTGATCCTTTGCAACACACTGGAATCTCTAATGACATGCTCTGTACATGCAGAAATTGCCCCCATGAGCTATTGACTGGTTACAATACCACAAATCAAATTTTAATCATTATATCTCACAAGCATAGAAATACTAGAACTTGTTTGATATCTTTTGGTCAAGGTGTTCATGGTGTAACATTTCCATGTGCAATTCTGCAATCCCCCCCATCTTATTCCCCAATCTGGGTCTGCGGCATAGTACATGTTATAATACAACATTTTGAAAAGGAAACATCCCGCTAGCTCCAAAAAGCTATTGGTATTTACATGTAGTTTGATGCGACATCCATATTCCATCTGTAGTAAATTGTTATTCTCTAATTCATAGAGATGATGTGACATATAGTAGTTATGAACATATGAAATATGTTTTGTCACTTATTTGATAGTCTGTTTATTATAAAGTATGATTTGATTTTTATTTGACAGTTTGTTTACTCTGATGCTATACTCCGATTCTATATGTTTACAAAGTATAGTTAGCTAAGCAATGGTAGTGTTGTGCAGTATTTCACTGAGTGGATTTTGCTGTGAGCAAAAATAAAGAAAAGTATGAAAAATCTAATGCAGTAGTGACACACAATGGAAAGAAAACATACGTTTTAATTAACCCATGCAAGCCAATACTACATGCTCAACCAAAAGAACATAAAACTTTTAACTCCATCTTCCCTGTAGTGAACTGTATCAATTGTCGAACGTATCTAATAAGTAAAAAAATAAACAAATTACTAACAAACTCACATACTTTCAACAAAACATACACAACAAAAAACATATATAGCCTGGCAAAAGCTATAAAAGATAATCAAGTTATAGCCAATGGCAGATTTGTTTCTTTTAATATTACAAACTTATATACCAATATGCCAATACAAAAACCATAGAGACCATAAAACACAGTGTCTTACAATACAGGAAAACGTCTACCAAAGGAAGCCATGAAATTAAAGACCTAAAAATTACCTTATCTCAAATTCAGTGACAAAATATTTGTGCAATCAGATGGAGTAGCTATGGGAAACAATGTAGCTGGTGCAATAACTAATATTTTTCCCAACACAGTGGAAGAAAAAATTTTCAACTCTTAACTACCAGTACTCAATAAAATCATTTACTGTTGTAGATAAGCGGATGACACCAGAATGCTAACTGATGGAAATATTACAGACATCCAAGAAACCCACCAAGCACTTGACAACCTACATCCCAAAATCAAATTTACCAAGGAAATAGTAACAGGCAGTTCAGTAAACCACCTAGGCCTGTGGAAGGATGGGGAGGGTGGGGGGGGGGGGGGAGGAGGAAAATGCCACACACTTGACATTTACAGAAAATCTGCCACTTCTTAGATAACATTATAAATGCCAAATCCTGTCATATAAAATCACAAAAGCACGCATACTTTCACTCAGTGATCAATAGTCTAATCAATAAATCACTAGAAAAACCAGCAATACAGACAGGGAGGGCTCTCAACAGGGAAGTGTCCAGGTATCTCAGAGAGAACCAAACTGATGTTGTTCAGTCATGGAGGAGATACAGAGAGACAAGAACTGTCGATGACATGCCTCACCCAACCCAAAAAACCAAAGAGGGAGGCCAAGAGATGAATACAGAAAGCAGTTTCAAAATGATGTAGCTTGCATGCAGTAGTTACTCGGAGATGAAATGCGCAGGATAGGATAGTGTGGAGAGCTGTATCAAACCATCTTTGGACTGAAGACCACAACAACAACAGTTGCAGTTTGAGCATCTTGAGACAAAGAAAGCTGGGCACCCTCACCCATATACTATGTTTTCTTCCCTCATAATTATTATTTTATTCCCAAATTTCATATATCTCTGCAAAAACGTGGACATAGTATGTGGCAGTGACATAAAAACTGCAAATCATTAAATAAGCCTTCTTTCAATCATTCCGCATCCAGTGGTATAATTAGTTTGCCTAGAGAATATAGTAACTGAAAAATATCATAAACTGAAAATTTTCATGCAGTATGACCCTGAAGATTTGGGGTGAGCAAGGAGACATAATTATTTTGATATAAGGACCCTTACCATTCAGAGTGCAATATTCCAACTTCACAGTATAGATTTTCATTTTTCCTGAAATTAATTATCTTCCATGATAATTGAATTTGAATTTCAGAGAGGCTGTCACTTTCCATTGCAAATTCTGCCATAACTACTGTGAGATTCTGGAATTTGACTACATACTTTTGTTGCCTGAACCTTTCTGAATAATTATACGAAACAGAAATAATTACACAAAGAGTTCTTATGGGGCAGCCACAACTTAAGTAATAAATTACTTCATTAATTAACAGTTTCATGTAAGGTAATATAATTTTCAACATGACTTATACTCTTGTAAATGATGGGATTCACCTTGCAGAGAAAAAATGTAGCCACATATTTTTCTAAATTTGTAACTAGTAACATTTTCTGTAATCCAAAATTCTATTGGTTCTTGTAGTTAATCAAAAACAGTAAAATTCAACCCAGCACTTCTTAAAACATTATGTAGATTTCAAAATAAGTTCATTCTTATGTCACTATATAAGATCCAACCCTGTCACAAAAGAGTGAGTCTGAGATGAGTCTGTAATGGAGTAATACCAGTGTCTGCCTATATGGAAAATGTGTCGCAGTTGGTCTGGTGGATAAGTTAAATCAAAAATGTGTGCCACATTCATGACATGTTTTGAGTCCTACTTATTACTCCATAATTCAGGGAAAGTCTTTGGTAACTTCTTTTAATGTGATCTTATATGTGATATCAATGACTGTGTCAGTCTCTAACGATGACTCATAGTGGCAGTATTTTTTAATGAGAACAAAGTCTTATTGTGCACATTATGTTCATTGTGATTTGTTCATTTTGCTCAGAAGTACAGCATATTGAGTGATTTATTAAGTGACTGTGTTGACTGCTAATTTGTCGCATGAAGACATTTGTGATTGATCAAAGTCAATATTAGATTACTGCACTTGGAGAGCAGCTATTGTATGACATAAACCAAGTGTAGTATGTGGCTTCCCATTTATCTCTACAAAACTGATATATGTGAGATCTGTACTAGCCATAAACAACAGTTCAGAAAATATTAAAATGGCACAGTCTTCCATTGAAGAGATTTTCACCAGGTAGCTACCACAGCATGGGCACTGCTAGAGCTGTGTTTTAGAGGCCACTCACTGTATATATACAATTATTACTGCATAGCACAAACATTATAAGATCCACCAGATATGCACCAGCAGAAGGAAACAACATAAATGAATCTTTTAATAAAATAATTGGTTTTTTCTGTTTGGGCTTATTGAGGGGCAGGGCAGGAAAGGGGAGGAGTTCATACATTTTTATAAAAGGCTTATGTAACTTTCGGCAGTAGCTATACATCATAGGGAAAAGCAACACGTAAAACAGTTTCTTCAGAGTTTCTGGTGTGCATATTAAGAAGAACTTGAAATGTAAATCAGATATTACAGGTTTCTTACTACTTAAGTTAAACAATTTTTGCTTTGTGTGCAGTTACTGATATTGTAGGGGAAAAGGTAGAAAGATTATTCCCTGTGGTTGCTTCTGTGTGTGCATTAATAGCAAGCAGAGCAGCATTTCTAGCCAAACTTACTCTTAGCCTTAATACAGTAATGACATAAAATTATTCAGTAAGGGTTATACATGGTGTGCAATGATCAGCCTCCTACAGTACTGATTAAACTATTAGACATATTAATAGACAGCTATATAACCCTTTTTTCCTTCTGAAGTTTATCACTAACAACCATTTGAATACAGCTGCAGCATTCATAAATGCTAAGAATGTAAATTGTTGTAAGTCTGGTGTTTAAACAACACAGATTTTATGAAGCACAAATTAGTTACAATTAAATGATAGAAAGTAACAGTTTATGACTCTTTTGGAATTACACAAAACCAAAGGCTTCTGTACCTGAATACATTGTGTTTAATACTGTATTGTGGAAGCTGGGGAGCACTATTTTCAGGTTCAACTAGAAAGCACTTGGATATAAACCATGCTCTCACATCTAAACCTCCTGATGTGAGACAGTCAGATCTGCATCAGAGATTGTATATCGATAAAATATCAACCAAAATTCCAATATAATTTGTACTATGTGCTGTCCAGTAGGATGTGTGTAAATGGCAAGTAATAAGTAACACCTGACTCACAGACCACAGGAAAAGCATAACTGTGTGTATCTTTCATGTAGAGCTCCAATGGGGAAGTCGATAAATCATAGTTTGTCATACCAAGGGTTCTGGGTTCGAGCGCTGGTCATGCCAGTTTTTGTACTGTAGTTTGTATCAAACTGTTACATGGGATGTGTAAAAGGGCTGTTTTCTCTTCATTTATTTGAAAGTAGCAAACCTATTACATTTGAAGTTTCATAGAAAAAAAGATAAACAGTCAGAACAGAAGAATAAAGAAATAGTTGCATCACACTTGTGGAAGTATTAATAGTAGTAGTAGTAGTAATAATAATGATAACAATAATCATAATAGCTCTTATTTTTAATATTAATACTTTCACGCATGTGATGTGATTGTTTATTTTTATTCTGTCAAAATATAAATGTACTCTATAGGTTTGCTACTTGCAAAGAGATGAAGTGAAACTGGACTGCCAATAGAACTGTGCTATATAGTCTGAACAGGCCTTTTACAGGTCAGGAACATATTTTCCCATATAACAGAACAAAAACTGGCATCACAAGGGCTCAAACCTGTGAACCTTGGTAACACATATGAACGCTCTACCAAATTCCCCATGGGAGCTCTATATGTCAGACACTCACAATTATGCTTTTCCTGTGCTCCTTAGATTAGGCATTACATATTACATAGTATTTATGCCCCCCCCCCCCCCCCCCCCCCCATGAACCATGGACCTTGCCGTTGGTGGGGAGGCTTGCGTGCCTCAGCAATGCAGATAGCAGTACCGTAGGTGCAACCACAACGGAGGGGTATCTGCTGAGAGGCCAGACAAACGCGTGGTTCCTGAAGAGGGGCAGCAGCCTTTTCAGTAGTTGCAGGGGCAACAGTCTGGATGATTGACTGATCTGGCCTTGTAACACTAACCAAAATGGCCTTGTTGTGCTGGTACTGCGAACGGTTGAAAGCAAGGGGAAACTACAGCCGTAATTTTTCCCGAGGGCATGCAGCTTTACTGTATGGTTAATGATGATGGTGTCCTCTTGGGTAAAATATTCCGGAGGTAAAATAGTCCCCACTCGGATCTCCGGGCGGAGACTACTCAAGAGGACGTCGTTATCAGGAGAAAGAAAACTGGCGTTCTACGGATCGGAGCGTGGAATGTCAGGTCCCTTAATCGGGCAGGTAGGTTAGAAAATTTAAAAAGGGAAATGGATAGGTTAAAGTTAGATATAATGGGAATTAGTGAAGTTCGGCAGCAGGAGGAACAAAACTTTTGGTCAGGCGAATACAGGGTTATAAATACAAAGTCAAATAGGGGTAATGCAGGAGTAGGTTTCATAATGAATAAAAAAAATAGGAATGTGGGTAAGCTACTACAAACAGCATAGTGAATGCATTATTGTGGCCAAGATAGACCTGAAGGCCACGCCTACTACAGTAGTACAAGTTTATATGCCAACTAGCACTGCAGATGACGAAGAAATTGAAGAAATGTACGATGAAATAAAAGAAATTATTCAGATAGTGAAGGGAGACGAAAATTTAATAGTCATGGGTGACTGGAATTCGGTAGTAGGAAAAGGGAGAGAAGGAAACGTAGTAGGTGAATATGGATTGAGGGTAAGGAATGAAAGAGGAAGCCGCCTGGTAGAATTTTGTGCAGAGCATAACTTAATCATAGCTAACACTTGGTTCAAGAATCATGATAGAAGGTTGTATACATGGAACAACCCTGGAGATACTAAAAGGTATCAGATAGATTATATAATGGTAAGACAGAGATTTAGGAACCAGGTTTTAAGTTGTAAGACATTTCCAGGGGCAGATGTGGACTCTGACCACAATCTGTTGGTTATGAACTGTAGATTAAAACTGAAGAAACTGCAAAAAGGTGGGAATTTAAGGAGATGGGACCTGGATAAACTAACTAAACCAGAGGTTGTACAGAGTTTCAGGGAGGGCGTAAGGGAACAATTGACAGGAATGGGGGAACGAAATACAGTAGAAGAAGAATGGGTAGCTCTGAGGGATGAAGGCAGCAGACGATCAAGTAGGTAACAAGACGAGGGCTAGTAGAAATCCTTGGGTAACAGAAGAAATATTGAATTTAATTGATGAAAAGAGAAAATATAAAAATGCAGTAAATGAAGCAGGCAAAAAGGAATACAAACGCCTCAAAAATGAGATCGGCAGGAAGTGCAAAATGGCTAAGCAGGGATGGCTAGAGGATAAATGTAAGAATGTAGAGGCTTATCTTACTAGGGGTAAGATAGATACTGCCTACAGGAAAAATGAGGAGACCTTTGGAGAAAAGAGAACCACTTGTATGAATATCAAGAGCTCAGATGGAAACCCAGTTCTAAGCAAAGAAGGGAAAGCAGAAAGGTGGAAGCAGTATATAGAGGGTCTATACAAGGGTGATGTACTTGAGGACAATATTATGGAAATGAAAGAGGATGTAGATGCAGATGAAATGGGAGATATGATACTGCGTGAAGAGTTCGACAGAGCACTGAAAGACCTGATTCGAAACAAGGCCCCTGGAGTAGACAACAGTCCATTAGAACTACTGACGGCCTTGGGAGAGCCAGTCCTGACAAAACTCTACCATCTGGTGAGCAAGATGTATGAGACAGGCGAAATACCCTCAGGCTTCAAGAAGAATATAATAATCCCAATCGCAAAGAAAGCAGGTGTTGACAGATGTGAAAATTACCGCACTATCAGTTTAATAAGTCACGGCTGCAAAATACTAACACGAATTCTTTACAGACGAATGGAAAAACTAGTAGAAGCTGACCTTGGGAAAGATCAGTTTGGATTCCGTAGAAATATTGGAACACGTGAGGCAATACTGACCCTACGGCTTATCTTAGAAGCTAGATTAAGGAAAGGCAAACCTACGTTTTTAGGAATTGTAGACTTAGAGAAAGCTTTTGACAATGTTGACTGGAATACTCTCTTTCAAATTCTGAAGGTGGCAGGGTTAAAATATAGGGAGCGAAAGGCTATTTACAATTTGTATAGAAACCAAATGGCAGTTATAAGAGTTGAGGAGCATGAAAGGGAAGCAGTGGTTGGGAAGGGAGTGAGACAGGGTTGTAGCCTCTCCCCGATGTTATTCAATCTGTATATTGAGGAAGCAGTGAAGGAAACAAAAGAAAAATTCAGTGTAGGTATTAAAATCCATGGAGAAGAAATAAAAACTTTGAGGTTCGCCGATGACATTGTAATTCTGTCAGAGACAGCAAAGGACTTGGAAGAGCAGTTGAACGGAATGGATGGTGTCTTGAAGGGAGGATATAAGATGAACATCAACAAAAGCAAAACGAGGATAATGGAATGTATTCAAATTAAATCGAGTGATGCTGCGGAAATTAGATTAGGAAATGAGACGCTTAAAGTAGTAAATGAGTTTTGCTATTTGGGGAGCAAAATAACTGATGATGGTCAAAGTAGAGAGGATATAAAATGTAGACCGGCAATGGCAAGGAAAGCGTTTCTGAAGAAGAGAAATTTGTTAACATCGAGTATTGATTTAAGTGTTAGGAAGTCGATTCTGAAAGTATTTGTATGGAGTGTAGCCATGTATGGAAGTGAAACATGGACGATAAATAGTATAGACAAGAAGAGAATAGAAGCTTTCGAAATGTGGTGCTACAGAAGAATGCTGAAGATTAGATGGGTAGATCACATAACTAATGAGGAGGTGTTGAATAGGATTGGGGAGAAGAGAAGTTTGTGGCACAACTTGACTAGAAGAAGGGATCGGTTGGTAGGACATGTTCTGAGGCATCAAGGGATCACCAATTTAGTATTGGAGGGCAGCGTGGAGGGTAAAAATCGTAGAGGGAGACCAAGGGATGAATACAGTAAGCAGATTCAGAAGGATGTTGGTTGCAGTAGGTACTGGGAGATGAGGAAGCTTGCACAGGATAGAGTAGCATGGAGAGCTGCATCAAACCACTCTCAGGACTGAAGACAACAACAACAACAGTATTTATGCTTGGTCTTGTGGATGACAGCACATAGCAGAAACTGTACTAGAGTTTTGGTTGATACTCTGCCGATACACAGTGTTTGATACTGACCTGGCTCTCTGACATCTGAAGGTTTGGATGTCAGTGCACCTATATGTCATTGTTCAGTGACAACACTATGGTTAGCTGTACAGCCCTACATTAGACAGACAGGCAAGTCTGAGCCCTTGTGAAACACTGGGAGTAAGTAGCAAAAAGTCCAAATCACAGTCTACGAGAAAACCATGTAGTGCAGGGTCATGGTCAAAAGGCACACAAGAAAGCTTGCTGGGAACATTGGCTGTGAGATGTTGGTGTTTCACGGTAGTCCTTGAAACTGCCAACAGTGTTGTGTCATGTGGTCTGATGCTGGGGGAATTATCATTCCGCACTGTGCCTAGTAATCCTCCCAGACATATGCGATTACATCTATTAAAATAAATAAAACTCCGCCCAAACAAACAATGAAGGCCCAATGGTACCAAACAGCCGCCGTGCCATCCTCAGCCCACAGGAGTCACAGGATGTGAATATGGAGGGGCATGTGGTAAGCACACCCCTCTCCTGGCCATATGTCAGTTTACGAGACCAGAGCCACTACTTCTCAATCAAGTAGCTCCTCAGTTTTCCTCACAAGGGCTGAGTGCACCCTGCTTGCCAACAGTGCTCAGCATACTGGATGGTATCCAAGTGCTAGCCTAGCCCGACAGTGCTTAACTTCGATAATGTGACGGGAACTGATGTTACCACTGTGGCAAGGCTGTAATTATATCAAGTGATCTGCCAATATATCCACCAAGATTACAAGAAAAATTACTTTGACTATTCAAAGTATTTTAATGTCTGAAATTCTAATTACTTCTTGTACACAGAAATAGATATGAAATAATGAAATCACTATCAAAAATGAAAATAAATGGTGTTATTTGTTTCCACTGTAATTCATTCTTTGAGTAAATGAAGATACTGAAGACAGCATGTAAGGTAATATAAACAGAAAAAGGAACGACACATTCCATTCCATCAAAGTAGTTGTAATATACACAGTATGTAGTTGTATTTGGCAGGATGGAAGTTTTGAGTAAAATGAATGTTCTTGTCAGATAAAACTTGTGGATTGGGCAGGGACTCCAACTCAGATGTTTGCCTGTCAAGACAGCTCATTTCAGTGCACATTCCAATGCAGTATAGAATTGGAACTTTGATAGTAGATCCATCCATTGTGTTGTACGGCTGCTCAAGGGCACCCATACAATAGTTTGTGGGGAGGGGGGGGGTCTAGACCTGGGGGGTGTGGAGTATTTTTAATATTTTGGAAGACAAATGACAACTTGTAAGCAGCCATAAAAATTTCCCAGTTCTGACCCTGTTAAAAACCTGCCTAATACCAATTTTTAAATTATTGTCTTGAAAGAAAAGCACCTGACTAAACCGTTTTTTTTTTCTTTCTGTGTGAGCTGGGGGGACAAGGGAATGTCCTTGCTGCTGCTGCTGTTGTCCCCACACTATGTGATATCTGGCAAGGTAGGTTGGAACAATGGACTTACTGGAGCATTCCTAGAGAGCTCAGTCTCCACAAAAGAAAAAAGCCAATCCAGAATGGCATATATTTTTTTTATTTTTAGGAATCTTCGTAATAAAATGATTACTTAATAGGTAGCACTATGGGGAGATATCACAACATTAAATTCTCATACACAAATTACATTTCTTGTAAGGCAGGATCAAATCACTTTCCCACAGAAATA
This sequence comes from Schistocerca cancellata, assembly GCF_023864275.1. Lineage (NCBI taxonomy): Eukaryota > Metazoa > Arthropoda > Insecta > Orthoptera > Acrididae > Schistocerca > Schistocerca cancellata. The sequence goes on from NC_064628.1 coordinate 680,165,769, forward strand.
AAAATTTCATTTTTTGAAATTTTTTCTGGTGTCAGATTATTGCAAAAATTTCTGGCAATGATGTGACTGATTTTTAAGTTCTCTTAGAATGAATATTGTAAAATTACTTGTATTCAGTAAAATGATCTTTTCTCAACACTGCTTTAGAATTTCACAGGAGAGAAACAGTGGATTCAGTGTCAATAAATTGTGTGTTAATGTTCGTTCAGGAATGTTGTCAGCAACTGCATCACTGGGACTCATTTACTTGTGGGATGTAGAAGGAGGTCTTTCACCAATAGATAGATATCTATATACAAGTGAAGATTTTATAAAGGTGAGTTTTAAATATATAAGGACTTCATGTTGTAAGTCTTTGTAATTAATTTAAAGATTATAACAATTTCATTCAGTGTTGGAAAACTTCCTTCACATCTAAAAGACCCATTATATTAGATCAGCAATAAAGATAACATTCCTTTTTATGAGTTGTCAACTTTGTTATTTATGTAATCAAAGCCTGTATTAAAAAGCTATCAGCTGTTTTAGAAAAATAATAAACACGAATAGCAAAAACTGAACCCTCTGTAATCTATAGACACTAATCTCTCACTTACAGAAAGTACTAAAAGATACTTTTAAAAGATTAAGTAGACCATTATAAATTACTTCACCATTAACTGCTGTTGTTGTGTACTTGGCACAGAGCAAAAATTTTGTATTACTGTTATTGAATTATTTAGTGATGACATCTTCAATACTAAACATGACCTAAACATCCATATGTCCTGTTGTTATATAACATTTCAGTTAAATTCTTTAAAAAATGTCTGATTTAGATGCATATATTTTTCTTGTGTACTATTTTGCTAACCATTTCCTAAAATTAAGTAATGATACATTACTTTTCACAGAACCATGAACATATAATTGTAATCTATTCACTCAATAAAATACAAAATTATTCGCCTAGTTTTAGGAGAGTACATTCAGAGTGAACAATGACACTTTAAAAGTTTGCACTTGGACATAAACTGATCACAGAATGGTTCTCATGTAATTCCTTTGCTAATACTGTACGTGAAGATTGTACCTTGTAGTTTTTAAGATTCATTTTGTGTTCCATTGGTAATTGAATATATGTCCCAGCTACATTCAGTTTCTGCCATACCACATACAGCATAGTGACTTCACTGTCTTGAAGTTTGTTGTAGTTACTTGTCCCAAGCTTTTCAAATATAGTCTGCAGAGTTTGTGTAAAAATACTATCTTTGATAAGTCATCAGAGGTAAAGTGTTGCATCCAGCAAATGAGAAAGTTGCACAATGGCTCGAGCTCAACCAGCCCACTGACTTGAAAATTAGTCATTAAGGAAATCCTGCATTTCCCCAAAGTAGTGTGTTGTGTGCCATCTTGATGAAAGTTTCCCAGTAATACAAGTTACATTAACTCACTGCTTGCTCTCTCTAAAAAAATAAAGCACCCTAAACTTTGCTCTTGCTTGAGGCATGAAGACCTTAAATTTTGAAATTTTACAAATGTGTTTTAAAGATTGTGATTAATTCATAGCACCACAAATCTGAATGTATTTTCTTTGCTTCACAAGTGGAAGTTGACTTGCACTGAAGATTATGTTCCCAGTATTGCCTTTATCCCACTAATTTTTTAATATTTTATCATAAATCTCATTACAAGACACTTAATATCTTTTAGTTCTTGCACCATTGTAAATATATTTGGCTTAAAGATATTTATCCTCAGAATATACAAAACAAATTCATGTGGTTTGCAAAGCTCAAGAGATAGAAACAATGTCAGTTTTGGTGTATTATTAACAAAATGTTGCCCATGCAGTTTGTCATCAGCTGGCAGACAAAGATGTCATGAAGATTTATTGTGACATTCTAAATAGCCAGTAATAAATGTTATGACTGCAGGAATGATGTCTGCAACATATGGTATGAAAACTTTTATACAATTGTCACAGACTGCAGTACTTCCTAACAAGACACAGAGTGAGAATTTTTGATAGCAGCGTGTTTTGAAAGTAGCCACCTCTGAACAACTGAAAGTATATGAGGAATGACTTAAGTGCTGTAGTTTAGCATTGAGCCATTGCATGTTTCAGAACTTGATATATCTGTTAAGAAATATGCTTTGAGATCAAAAGTATGCAGACACCTGGCTAAAAATGACTTACACATTTGTGGCACCCTTCATCAGTAATACTGGAATTCACTATGGTGTTGGCCCACCCTTAGCCTTGATGACAGCTTCCATTCTTGCAAACATATGTTCAGTCAGGTCCTGGAAAGTTTCTTGGGGAATGGCAGCCCATTCTTCACAGAGCGCTGCACTGAGGAGAGGTATTGATGTTGGTTGATGCGGCCTGGTATGAAGTCGGTGTTCCAAAACATCCCAAAGGTGTTTTATAGGATACAGGTCAGGACTCTGTGCAGGCCAGTCCATTACAGGGATGTTATTGTCATGTAACCACTCCGCCACAGGCCGTGCATTATGAACAGGTGCTCAATCAAGATGAAAGATGCAATCGCCATCCACAAATTGCTCTTCAACAGTGAGAAGCAAGAACGTGCTTAAAACATCAATGTAGGCCTGTGCTGTGATAGTGCCATGCAAAACAACAAGGGCTGCAGGCCCCCCTCCATGAAAAACACGACTGCACCGTAACACCACTGCCTCCGAATTTTACTGTTGGCACTACACACACTGGTAGATGGTTTTCACTGGGCATTCACCATACCCACACCTTGCCATCAGATTGCCACATTGTGTACCATAATTTATCACTCCACACAACATTTTTCCACTGTTCAATCGTCCAATGTTTACACTCCTTACACCAAACAAGCAATCGTTTGGCATTTACCGGTGTGATGTATGGCTTATGAAGAGCTGCTTGACCATGAAATCCAAGTTTTCCCACATCCCGCCCAACAATCATAGTACTTGCAGTGGGTCCTGATGCAGTTTGCAATTCCCATGTGGTGGGGTGGATAGATGTCTGCCTATTACACATTACGACCCTCTTCAACTGTCAGCGGTCTCTGTCAGTCAACAGACGGGGCTGGCCTGTAGGTATTTGTGTTGTATGTGTCCATTCACACTTCCACTTCACTATCACATCAGAAACAGTAGACCTAGGGATGTTTAGATGTGTGGAAATCTTGCATACAGACGTATGACACAAGTGACACCCAATCACCTGACCACGTTTGAAGTCCGTGAGTTCTGCGGAGTGCCACATTCTGCTCTCTCACGATGTCTAATGACTACTGAGGTCGCTGATATGGAGTACCTGGTAGTAGGTGGCAAAATAATGCACCTAATATGAAAAACATTTGTTTTTGGGGGTGTCCAGATACTTTCGGTCACATAGTGTAACACCAGAACTTGATACGTGGTTCATCACATTAAAGTTGTAAAGTCCTAGTAGAAACATCCACACATGATAAAACATCTCAAATTACCTATATTTGCATTTTTGACAATATTATTTGAAGGATAGATGGTATTTCACAATATAGTGGAAATACTGAGTCACAAACAAACACAACAAAAGACCCGGCTGCAGGAGACAGTCGTCTCTTGTGTGAGAGTTAGAACTGTGTAAATGTGTGTGTGTGTTTTTTGTCTAATCCAGGAGAAGGCTTTTTGGCCAAAAGCTTACTTCTTTAGCAGTTTGCCTATCTGCAATCTATCATTTTCATAACATTGTCACTATTCCATCCTGTATTTTCCATTGTTATATTGGTAGTAATCTTGATTGTAGCTGAAGTGGTTCAGGTTTCATGAGATCCAGTGAACCAAAACCACTTGTTCATTGACAAAGATTATTAATTCACAAAATGCTGATAAAAATGTTTTTGAATATTTGGAAAAGATTAAATGAGATCACTGTACATCTTCTAATAGATTTTACAATGGCCATACTGCCAAAACTTGCTATTCCAGCAAACAAAAAAAAGGTGAGCAAGACTGTGAATTCTGCAGTTTAATAAGAAAAGGATATTAAAATCCCAGAGATGTAAGATTTGTGGTAGTATATAAATGAATTACACAATAGAATAAAAGGTTCTTAACTATTTGGAGAATCTCCTGCACAGTATAAAAGGACTGTAATGATGAAAATCTAATTGCATGTGGGATTTTGTCTGTTCATTGCTGTACATGACAACATATTTTAGATGACATGAACATGTACACTCAAAGATCAGTTATTAATTAGCATAACCAGTTTTTAGGCTGTCAAAACCAATTTAGCACAAGTCTTCAGCCCAGAATGGACAATACAGTGGCAAAGTATTCAGTTGTGGCACAATATAAATGATTCACATGTACATGGAATTATCAGTGTTCACACTCAGCACAGTCCTTTAGTAATTCATTGGATTTAATTACACTGCAACAGTTCATTGACATCAGTCCCTAATTAGATTCACCATATCCAACAAAAACCAATTTTGATGAAGATATACACTCTTGACAAACCCAGTGCAGTTCAGAAGGAGTGTTCATTAATTTTATCTACTGAAGTCACTCAAAAGCAATTAAGAATTAAAGTTCACGAATTTAATTTGTTCTGTTGCACATATTCTCATGTACAGAAGTTACATAATTCAAACAATGGAAAATCCAGGATGAAATGTAACAATACCAGAGAAGGAAAGTTGCTACTCAACATATAGCAGAGATGCTGAGTTGCGATACGCATGACAAAAAGGTTCACACAATTAAAGCTTTCGGCCATTAAGGCCTTTGTCAGCAGTAGACACACATACACACACGCGCGTGTGCACACACACACACACACACACACACACACACACACACACACACACGTAAACGCAACTTGCACACACATCTGCAGTCTCAGAGAGCTGAAACCACACTGCGAACAGCAGCACCAGTGCATGATGGGAGTGGCGACTGGGTGGGGGTAAGGAGGAGGCTGGGGTGGGGAGGGGGAGAGACAGTATGGTTGGAGTGGCGGACAGTGAAGTGTTGCAGTTATCCACAAGTCAAACAACAAGAGCAACTTGACATGGATGTTACTCATTTACTTTTAAACGGGATTGACTGTTTTGGGTGACACCTTACAACTTACAGACAAAAATTTTCATTTATTTATAACAACACCACACACTCTCAGAACTCTGCCCTGTTACCATTGTAATGGTAGGAAGCATGGGTCTAGGAATGGTAGCTGGGCATAGAAGACTCAGATATTTCACACTATTATTATTATTATTATTTTACTTTTAATTCTCAATGTATATGATTTCTCAACTGTGCCCCAGAGGCACCCAAAATTATTGGCAGCAGCTTAGAAAAAAAAATCTTTTGTATGATACTTTAACACCAGAAACATTTAAGAAAATATACATTAAAAAGACCGTCTACTAAAGAGTCAAAATCAGAGGCATTTGCTTACAGTTTTGAAAGACAATTTCAAGGAGCTTTTAATACAAGTGTTAGAATAACTGCTGTTGAAATTTATAGAAAAATATTTTAGGTTTTTTACTCAGATAATCTTTTAAATTCACCAACACAACAAACAGTATCAAGGTACCAGTACAAGAAAAATTTAAAATACTCAAATCACCACAAGTAAAAACAAATGCTCTGATTAACAGGTTCACAGCATAGTTAAAAGGGATCTGAAATTTAATGCATTTACCAAGATGGGGCTACCAACATGAACTCAAACTGTTGCTTCATTCAGCTCAGATTCTAAAACATACAAGGGATACACATTAGAATTATATAGCAGATATGCATGTGGGTGCTTTCCCACAGAAGAAAACAGACAGTTGAACATACAAATATTTTAAAGAATTTGAACACCTGATGATTCAGAATGAAATGCTGAAATAATTCTAAGGAATCACCACATCAGTGATTTAAATTTAAAAACTATTAAAAAGTCTGAAGCCCTGAATGTTCAAAATAAGGCACATATACAGATTTTAAAGAAACAATCTTGGTACTTAATCAGGTAATAATGGAACTATAACTGGCCAAAATGTGATCCCCCCCCCCCCCCTTTATAACTATCTTAAAAATAACTCTATCACCTCATATTTCTGTGCCAGATCCCTGAGGCACAAGGAATGCTGGAAGGCCCACATCCTTCAACCAAGACACTGTAAATGGGAAATGGCCAACTCAGAAGATGCAACCTGTATCTCTGAAGACAAAGTGAAGGTACGATTCTTCAGATGGCACTGGTACACTCTTCATGGTAAACAGTCAACTGCAATGTGGCAACCATGCCTTAATCCTAAGTGAGTGAGCCCACATAACATGCAGAACAGACAGCCAGACAAGACACCACAGAGAGCTGCAGATGCTGTTAAAATCCCTTCAAGCTGTGAAGCTGCCCCTAGCGAGATGCCAGGAAGGTTGTCGCAAGGAAATGAAATCAGAAACATATTCAAATAGCACCTGAAATTGATATGAGTGCATTATGGCTGAATCCTCCCTCCACATTAAAAAGGCACAGGGAGCAGGAGTGGGATCCACTAAATTAAGGATGTGTGGCTCAGTATCCTGGTTATTCGAACCAGCCTTAAGCCGACACTAAGGGGCTCTGTCTTGCAAAGGAAAGCAGATTGGGGATATAAACTTGATGAAATCATGTGGACTAATAATGCAAGGAAGCATCTTGGCTGAAATCTTCTGGCTAGCCTTACTTTGTACCCAAAAGTTTTTTTTAAATAACTACATCGCTAACTTTTAGTGAATTGGGGCCTCCCTTGTTATACCTTGGGGCAACGGCCTTGCCGCAGTGGATACACCAGTTCCCGTGAGATCACCAAAGTTAAGCGCTGTCAAAAAAAAAACATCATAACGACCGCGAGAGCGGTGTGCTGACCACACGCCCCTCCTATCCGCATTCTCAACTGAGGATGACATGGCGGTCGGATGGTCCCGATGGGCCACTTGTGGCCTGAAGGCGGAATGCTTTTTGTTATACCTTACAACCTCCCTCTGGCATTTGTGGCGAATGTTGTTTGCAGCTTGCAGAATTCTGTTTTGTGACTTTGCGATTAATTTCCTCTGGAAGGAAGTCATTTATTGATCATAGATTAGATATAGTTGAGTTAACTGGATACGCAAACATCAACCTGACATGTGTTTTCCTATGAGTTTTACGCACTGCCTAGTACAGAGGGAAAGATCCTATTATGCCTGAGACTGGGCATGAAAAGTCTGATATCGATTTACAGTGGATTCATTCTGCAAATGATGGTTACAGGTAATAGTTTGTAGTCATGATGTGAGAAACTGCAGTACTGGAACAAAATTTCTTAAATTTCCTGGAGCAAAATGTTGTTGCATATTGTTTATTAGGATCTTGGATGCACCAAAAACAGAAAATATCTTTGCCATATGCTGGAGAGTGACATGGGCTGTCACAGATTTGCTCAAAGGTAGCCAAATGAAATGAGTGTGTGTGTGTGTGTGTGTGTGTGTGTGTGTGTGTGTGTATCAGTTGCCATTTTCAGTACAGAGGAGAGACACCAAATAATCAAGAAAAACTGTATCCATGGGCTTCTCCAGTCAGCTGAAATCAAGATGCTCTGGCAAACACTAGAATTAGACTTGGGCATACTACAATCCGAGATTGCCTAACTATTTTGTTACATCCAAGTTCAGACTCTCCCATGTTCGATGCTCCTTTATTTTCATGATGGTTTTGTTAGTCCACAAATGCCCCCCCCCCCCCCCCCCCCACAGGGATTGGCAAAAATATTTAATCCAACTAGAATTAGCTCTTTAGGAAGACAAATCTTCTATTTGCCATCATAGCAGATACAGTAACACAAAAGACTTTTGTTTATAAATCACCATGAAACCTGTTGACCTTTTTTTGAGTTGCCATTATATGTTGCTTAACTAAGCATCTTGCCCCTGTTTTTGTTTGAAGTCACTGAATATGGACGGTGTCTCCCTTAGGGCAGTATACACACAGATGGATTCCTGGCTTACTTGCAGGATCTCAGTTATTTCTGGCTCACACTGAAACATCAAACTAAGGGCATACATGATTTGGTTGTTGGCAACTTGGAAACAAAAGGCAGAAATCCTAGCAGCCCCATGGGCAATTCTGCTTGTTTTTCAGGACCTGGCCAGTACCAAGTTCGAAGCACTGAATAGTTAATTTTGGCAGATGTAAAGGCCCTCAAAGCATAGACTACCAGCTTCCATTCACTGTCGTAGTCTTGGAGTAACATAGTGTTTATCTTATAATGACATCCATCAGTCTGGAGAATAAACCCACACTTGAAATCAGGAATAGCTTGGACAGGAGCGCTACATAAGGCCATTTTCAAAGCATCAAAAGTGAATTGCTGGGTGTCAGTGCACTGAAATTTTTTCCCTCATGATGTAACAGATTTAAAGGCGCACCCAGTTAGGCAAACTTGTGGGCGAATTTCCTAAAAAAAGTTTCAACATGTCCATCAGCCAAGACTATGTGTCCCAAAAAGAAAATCTTATGATGGTCCAAATTAAACTTGGAAGGTTTGAGGGTTAAGCTGGCTTCCCATAAACAGTGCAGAACATGCCCAAGATGATCAAGGTGATCAGAAAATGTTATACTCTACATAACAACATCATCTAAATAACTGTAAGTGCATTTGAACTTAAGTTCACGTAACACAGAAGCCAACAAACTTAACAACCACCCTCACGGCCAAACCAAAAGAGACACAGTTATAGCCAAACACAAAATACAGTAAGGAGCTTTGGCTCTTTGCCCACTCGGATCTGATGATAGGCTTGGTTAAGATTGAAAATAGTAAAATGTTGAGCTCCAACAGTTATGGAGATCAGGCAAGGGTACTAATTCCAATACCATCTTTTGGTTCTGGGCCCTGTAATCTACCACCAGCTGATAACCAACACTATTGGGTTCTGGTGCTAGAAAAATAGATGACACATATTGTGAACCTGACAGTCTAATTGCCCCATTAGCCAAACATGATCTTATATAGTTCCTTCATTTTAGGAAGAGACAAGTCATAGGGAGCTTGACAGACAGGAATTTGATGAGTAAGCTGAATTTGGTGCTCTTTATTTATTCATGACCCCTAATTTGCTGGTATGAACATCAGGAAGTTGATCAAGTACCTTAAGTAATTGCAGACTGTGTGGTTTGCCCAGGTGAGCCGTATCAAAAGGGAGAGCCTTATCTTGAACACTAGAAATTCCCTGGATGTATTCATGACTACACAGTCAAAACTTTTTTGGGGGCTGGAATTTAAAATAAAATTTTTTACCCACATAATCTAAAACACAGCCTCTTTTATTTATGAAGTAGCAGCTAGTGGACAACACTTTCACCTTGGTAAAATTTATTGACTGGGACAAGCCATAAATTCTCAATCTGCCATAGACTTCACCTAACACAGGCAGCAATTCCTCATTAATAGCATGACATTTGCCAACAAGGTGCTCACAATACATTTCTATGCTGGTCTCCAGAGGCACAAGGAATGCTGGAAGACAATATCCGTCAACTGAGACACCAGAAATGAGAACTGGTGGACTCAAAAGATGTAAACCACATCTTTGAAGGCAGAGGGAAACAATGAGACAGTATCAACATACTCTCCACGGTAAACAGACAACAGCCACTACATGGCAACCACACCTCCATCCTCAGTGAGTCAGCCCTCTTAGCTTGCAGGATAACCAGCCAAACAAGACTCCACAGTGAGCCATGCATATTCTTAAAATCCTTTCAAGTCACAAGGCTGTTGCCAAAGAGATGCCAAGATAGACTGTCACTAGGGAATGAAACCAGATGCATTGAACTAGCATCTGGAATTGATATGAGTGCAGGCATGGCTCAGATAGATTCAATTTCCTACTTGCTTGATTCCAGTTATTTCATGTAACATAATTATCAAGTAACACCAGCTGCTAAGAGCTGTGGATATTTATTTGCCAGTACCAATGAAATTTTGTTCCATTTGCAACCTACTGACAGGACGTGATGATTAAACAGTTTGCACAACTCTGGTGTATCAGTAACAGATTCACCTTCTCACAAAAGAGATCTACTATGTTGAGCACTCACTTATGGACCATTTGCTTCTCTCCAAGCTGCTCATATAGTTTTAACTTTGATCTGAGAGCTTCGTATTCTCTTGGCACATTACAGAATTTTAGCATGTCTAATGGCATTATTCAGCACTTTTCAGCAGTTTCTTAGCAATTTTTTTAAGTAGGCTGTAATTGTCATGATAGTTCAGTGCTGCTAGTTATCTGTAATGGTTACTTATTAGTACTGCATTTATGACTGCCTTTTTTAATTGAAAAGGTGATGGTTTGTAAAAGTTTTTCATAGACTGCTCAAATAAATCTTTGCACTACCCTCACACATGCATAATTTGTGTGTTTTTGATCATAAAACTCTTCGTCAGTACTCTTTTGATCATATGAAATTGCTACATACAGCCACTTGTGTCATGGAGATAAAAATAAACCATCAATCATAGTGTAGTTCAGTAGAGCATGCTGTGTTTCTAATTGTGAATGTGATAATGTGTCACATGTACTGTGTTCAGTCTAGCAACATGCCTTAAGGATCATTTCAAGCTTAGACTGTGTGGGCATGAACACTTTGCAGCAGTAACGTCTGTCAGCATGGTAAGTTGCCTACCACAGCAACATTATTCAAACATTCAACCAATATCATGAGACAAAATGTTAAAGATCTCCCATTTGGTGGTCGCCTATTGTCAATAACACCAGCTACAAATAATGGCTTGTAGGTGCCCAAAAAGAAGTCAACAGAAGTGTGCACTGCCATTTGGTGGCAACTGGTGGAGTTACGTCAACCCAGATAGTGCACAACATTCTCCATATGGCCATTTTACTCTCGAGACAGCCATTACAAGTAATAGTACAAACCCCACCAGCACTGTAATGTGCTTAGGTGATGGGCAAGAGAATACTTGGAGTGGAACTTGGATGAGTGCCATGGGGTTCTCTTCACTGACAAGTGTAGGATTTCTTTGACCCTTGATGATTGTCATAGGAGAGTGCAGAGGTGGGTACCAATGCATGCCTGGGTCATTCATATTTTTGGATGATCTTATATGTGGATTAAAATTTCTCATGTAAGGAAATGAGAAAGAGAGATCTGTTTAAACAGGAAAATGTTATTTATTTTCAATGGGCTTTGCTGTCATCTCCTGGTCTTCAGAAAGTTTTGTTACAAAATTTTTCATTGTGAGTTGGAACCTTATTCCAAGTCTCTGTTGATCCAATGTGGATGTGGGACAGTGGTGGTGAAATATTTAACAAGGAAAATTATCAAATAGCCATGCAATTTGAAAAGTTATTTTATTTTATTTTCATGAGGTTCAGCAATTCAGTATGCCATCTTCAGCTGTCATATGACCTTATGTATAGACATTCAAACTTGTCGATATAGGCATACTGGAGCCATTAGTACCTGGATGTTGTGAATTCATATACCAAGCCATCGTATTAGTTGATAAAACGTTGCATATTATGCAGACGTTAGTCAAAAATCAAATGTTTACACTCAAAAAGCACTTTGTTCACATGAGTGCTACATTTCTGGACATTACCGTCTGCACAAGGTGTTTTTTGAGTGTATATGTAGTACTCATGTGCACAGGCTGCTTTTTGAATGTAAACATTTTATTTTTTACAAACCTTTTCACAATGTGCTGCATTTTATCTGCTAATATTACAACTTAGCATGAGGTTCCAACTCACAGTGAACATGTTTTGTAACAATGTTTGAAGACCAGAAGATAGCAGCAAAGCCCTGCGAAACTGGTTGTCAAAAATAAATAAGTATTTATGTGATCTTGGTTATATGTGGATACTGGACATGTTTCACTACTATCAAGGGCAACATAAGGGCTGTGAAACATTAGCATAGAAATCTCCATTTTGTTGTCCAGCTCTACAGCCAAAGTTTTGGCAGTGGGTCCTTATCAACAGAAGTTTGCAGGATTTCCGCTCACTGTTGATGATGAAAGGAAGACAGCTGATAAAGTGTGAGACATACTTGAGCAGCAGTGCCTCAGACTCTTTGTGGGTAGCATGTCAAGAGGGATCCCAACATATTACAACGCATGTAGTGGAGCAACTTGGAATTGAATGTTACCCAACAGCAGACTTTGATGTCATAGTTGTGAAAATATTTGCACTATTAAAGAAACTTCTTATATTTTGGTTGTAGTTTTGTTTTTCTTTCACAGTAAAATTATTTTTTATGTTTCATAAGGCTTAGTCTGTTATTTCTTAGATTTTTTAAATCTTATGCTGGTGATAGAAAACTTTTGTTTGAGAAGTTTATATGTCATCAAAGTTATTTGTATTGTAGACTTATTTTGAAGTGTGCCTTTCATGTTTGGCTTTATATGTCTGCTTTGCTAACAAACTCTTCTCTTTTATTACCATGTAAACTGACTATTATATTTCCTTTCGGTGATAATGTTGTGCAGCAGGTTCTGACATTCCCATACTATTTCATCTCATAGTGTTCTTCACAACTAGTGAAAAATCTATGAAGATATTATCTGTGAATGTGCTACTGGTTTGATGGGCCTTAGCTTGATATTGACTTTATCTGGCTGCAGGACTCTACTAGACCCATCAACATATTGGACCATGGAGAATCACTTGAAAAGTTAATTTTGAAAGCCCCACATGAAAGTAACTTTGCATGTTTTGCAAGGACTGAGCATAATGTAGTTTCAAACCTGGAGAGTAAAACACTGCATTCTGAACTGGAATGTCTTTAAAGGAGATGCAAATACTCCATCACAGCTTTTAAATGCTTGTTCTGCAAAATATTTTTGTGTGTCAATATTTTTGAATAAAGTATTACATTTGGCATCAATGATCACTCTACCCCTTCTCCAAACCTCTTCACCCAAAAATTGCGCATTATATATCTCTGTATAAGAAACCTAGCAGTCTTCTCTACAAATATCATTTATTTATCACATGTCATTATTACAAATGACATTGATGAACATAAGCAAAGAATAACATCCTTATGGAAACATCAAGGTTATGTGTGGTGTCAAATGAACCATCAGTCATATTCAGAAAGTCTTTAAATTGTCTGATGTAGGCTTTTAATGAACATGTCTGTACTGTATGCTTGATTATCTGCCTTTCTGATCCACAGTTGCACATTGTAACTGTATTTAGTTTCCATTTATACCATGAGTTCACACATTTACATTGGTTAGTTTTAATTCCATGTAGCCGTATCCAGGATTTTCTCTGCAGCTCAAAGCTGTTTATTTTTTCAGAGATTTCTTGAGATCTGTAGCACTAGCTTCTCAGGTTTTCTCCCAGTGTTACACAATATCAAAGTTATTATTTTCAAAGCAAATAGCTTTTGAAAATAATTTTTCTAGTGTGGAGTCATTTAATATTCATGTAATCAGAGAATGAATGAAAAAGCTAGAAGGTAGAAGTACTCTTAATCATGCTCAAAATCAACTGAAATGTGTGGTATAGCTTCATGGGTGTTTTCCTGGTGTAGAAAATATTAAGCCAGATGAGGGTGCAGCATTCTCCTACTGAATAAATCAGAGCTAAAGCTGTTGTTTGTAACTAGATACTATAGAGCTACTGTAAGGTGTTATACCTTGTACACAGTTTTTCAGCCATCTTTGTAAGGTTTTCCTTATAGAATTGAAGCAAAATTCTACAAAAACAGTGATTGGGGATACAAATAATCTTGGAGTCTAGGTTGACCAGCAGTGCATGAACACTGTCCATGATTCCCCATGTATTTCGATGAAACAGTCTTAATAAGCTTCTGTATGCATTACCACTTACTGAACAAATTTTTCCCACTAAAGAACACTTCTTCTATAAAGATACCTCTTAAACGATTCCATCATAAAAAAGTCTTGTGTTTTATCAGTTATAATAAAAATGTGGCTTTGACTGGGTGCAGGTCCACTAACTGAATTATTACTTATAAGCTTAAACAACATTTCATTCCCAGTGGTATTGAGGGGCAAATCATGTATACTGTAAACTGACACAGGGGTCAGTTCCAGAATGAAGCTCTCTCTTTCCAGTGGAGTGTGTACTGTTTTAAAACTTCCTGACAGGTTAATAGTGTACACTAGGTCATCCTAGATCCACAGGGTATGAACATGACTCATTTGACACCATCAAATTGTTAATCTTGTCAGCAGTCAACAGCACAAATTAAAGTTTCATATTAACTCATTTTGGGTTCACCATAGCTTGGCAGTGCTGTACAAAGTAGACAATAGTGGTGAAAGGCTGAGTTTTACCCTTATCCAAGTTATCACTCATATTATAAGCTCAGTTTCTATCAAGGCTCATGAATTAATCTTTCGCTATCGTACAGTACGTATGTTGTTCTGAAACTTCCTGACAGATTAAAATTGTATGCTGGACTAGAATTCAAACACAAAACCTTGCTTGTCAAATGTAACCAAAGTAATAAGTGATTGTTTCCTTGGCACTGCTTTGTAAACAGAAATTTTTATTGGTTTCAGTTCATCTTTGAACACCCACATAAGTGATTGCTGCTTATTTTGGAATGTTACTATCCTGGATTTTCCTCAGTGGTCTCACTGCTGCTTCCTGATGCCTGGTTGCTTGCTGTAATTTGGTTTTGTAACAAGTTTGAAATGCTGGAGACAATACTGCATTAGTTAACTTGACACATTTCCTCAATTATTATCACTATTAACATGCAATGTTAAGCTTTTCTACAACAATTCATACAGAATATTAATCACAGGCTAGTACAATGACTAAACAATGAAATATTTCGACAGTGGCAACTTTTATTCCCCAATTCTGATTGTCACATGACCTAAAGTTAAATTTGCTTGTGAAGGAACGATAACTGTTCAAATTTTCATTAGTGATCAATTTTACACTATTAACAAACTAACTGAAGCAGAAGTGTTCACTTTTTGGGGAAGATTATTATTGAAACAAAATGTGACTACATAATATTACCCAATTGATTTCCAAACATCAACATTGACTGGGAGATATTGACTTCATGCAAAGACAGACTGACTGTGGCATTATCCATTACTTACATTTATGGACATGAGTAATAATAAATTTCAAAATATAAACATACACATTGATTATTGATACAAAAGAAAATAAATATAGGGAGTACAAAACTATACTGTGCAAAATATTGATTTTGTTTAACTGTGAGGCTGTATAATGAGAAAATTAATAAGATAATAGGAACTATGTTGTGAGTAAATACAATGTATGCTCTCATGGAGATTCACAATTCCCATTTACAATTTATGTGAGATACTAACTCAGCATTAATGACTCAAATCACATTTTTCAACATTTTTTAATCAACCACCTTTAGAAAAGACTGTTTACAAGGATCTTCATGTTGTAGTGTGTTGAGTTTCATGCAGCAAGGCTGAGCCATGGTAGATTTATGTGGTTAAAGAAGACACATGTATCACTGATCATTGACGCATCATTTGTGCATCTGCACATAGTTTGTCCTTTGAAGCTTTACCACATTGTGATGCAATTTTGTACATTTTGGGTGCGAAAATTTTTGTGAGAAATGATAGTCACTTTACCGTAAAAAATGTTATCACTCAGAATAATATCTACTGTGGGAGTATCTTAAAAAGACTTGGGGTTGCTCCTTTCATGGGTCATTGTTTATACAGGTTGATATTCCACAGAAGATGCATAAGGTGGCTACAGATATATGAACTGAAGTTTTAAGAGATTCTCTTCTGGTCACAGACATACAGTCTACAAAGAGAAAGAATTCCTCTCAACTGAGATTTTACTGGCCGTGCTTCAGCATCATTCTCAGCCTAAAGTTTTAACTTCTGCTACAGAAGACATTGCCAAAGTTTGTTCAGTTCAATAATTTGAATTCTCTGATGTTATTCCTTCTAAAAATAATGCTTTGTCCTAGTAGTGACAGTAAAAAAGCACAATTAATTTTTACTAAAAAATGCTTTAGTCTGTGTTTTAAATCCCATAAATCACATGTTGGTTGGTTGGTTGATTTGGGGTAGGGGAAAAAACAGC
The DNA here is from genome assembly GCF_023864275.1 of Schistocerca cancellata. Classification (NCBI taxonomy): domain Eukaryota; kingdom Metazoa; phylum Arthropoda; class Insecta; order Orthoptera; family Acrididae; genus Schistocerca; species Schistocerca cancellata. Next base: position 680,181,867 of record NC_064628.1, read on the forward strand.
AAGGTAATCAGTTCCATCAGATGAGGGAAGGATGGGGAAGGAAATTGGCCATGTCCTTTCAGAACCATCTTGGAATTTTCCTGAAGCAATTTAGGGAAATTACGGAAACCCAAATCAGGATGGCCGTACATGGTGCTAACCACTGTGCCAACTCACTTGATCATAAATCATACATATAACTAAGGAAGTAAATGTCAGGCACAAAAATCAGTTTTGCAACATTTATTGCTATGACAGAAAGCTGCTGCATTTTGATTCATTAAAAAGAATCTTATGTTGTGAAATAAATATTGAAGCAGTTTGTATTATCGTATCACTGTTTTTATTTTTATAATGTTGATGGATTCTTCATCATATCATCAGTGTAAGTTATAGCCTGAATACTTCAAGCTTTTTGCTGTAACAACTTTATACAGATGTAAGTGACAGTTTTTCTGAAAGAAGTATCATTGACAATACAGCATGTAAATGGCATAATATACACTATGTGAACAAAAGTATCTGGACACCAGGCTGAAAATGACTTACAAGTTTACAGCGCCCTCCATTGGTAATGCTGAAATTCACTATGGTGTTAGCCAACCCTTAGCCTTTATGAGAGCTTCCACTCTCGCAGGCATATGTTCAATCAGGTGCTGGAAAGTTTCTTGGGGAATGGCAGCATATTTGCTGCACTTAGGAGAGATACTGATGTCGGTTTGTGAAGCCTGGCATGAAGTTGGCATTCCAGAACAAAAGTGTTTTATAGGATACAGGTCATGACTCTGTGCAGGCCAGTCCATAGCAGGGATGTTATTGTCATGCAATCAGTCCCTGCCACAGGCCGTGCATTATGAACAAGTGCTCGATCATGTTGAAAGATGCAACTGCCATCCCTGAATTGCTCTTCAACTGTGGGAAGCAAGAAGGTGCTTGAAACATCAAAGTAGGCCTGTGCTGTGATAGTGCCATACAAAACAACAAGGGGTGCAAGCCCACTCCATGAAACACATTACCACATCATAACAACACCACTCTGAATTTTACTATTGGCATTACACACACTAGCAGATGACGTTCACTTGGCATTCGCCATACCCACAGCCTGCTCTGGATCATCACATTGTGTACAGTGATTCGCCACTCCACACAATGTTTTTCCACTGTTCAATAGCGCAATGTTTACACTCCTTACACCAAGCTAAGCATTGTTTGGCATTTATGAGCATGATGTATGGCTTATGAGCAGCTGCTCCACCATGAAATCCAAATTTTCTCACCTCCCGCCCAACAGTCATAGTACTTGCAGTGGATCATGATGCAGTTTGGAATTCCTGTGTGATGGTCTGAATGGATGTCTGCCTATTACACATTACAATCCTCTTCAACTGTCAGTGGTCTCTGCCAGTCAACAGACAAGGTCTGCCTGTATGCTTTTGTGGTGTACATGTCCCTTCACTTAATAAACATTCTCGGGTTTCAAGCCGCGTCAAGTGGTTTACTGCCGACGAGCTTTCAGCAGAGATCTCCTCTGCCATTGTCAAGTGGATGACTGTCGGGTGATTGTCATTGCCATGCTTATATAGCCACACTGTCACTCGAGACGTCGCTCATGACATCAGTGGTGCTCAGTCCTGCACCATGCATGGTAATGTTTTGGTCGTGCGACTACCGGGTTCGCTTCAGCTCCCTCAGCACTGGATCCCACACTGTACTCAGCTGCATTCCACTGTCTCTACTGAGGGTGTTGTCAGACATTCTAACCTCTATGGCCTCGTTTATCATGCTATCCCAGAAGCCATTAGTCCATTTCATAATAGACGTCATTTTCCAGAGCATGTTCTGCTACAGCAGACTTTTCAGGCTAGCGCAGACAGTAACACCTTTCATGTTCTATGCAGTGCTGTTCAATAGCGTGAACAGTGTGAATGACATAGAACTGCCCACATCCACACAGTATCATGTAAATTCCTGGCATTCTCAGGCCTACATCATCTTTCACAGATTTCATTAGTTGCCAGATCTTTGCCAGAGGCCCAAAGATTGTGTCTATTTTATGCCTCTCCAGGAGTCGATTAATCTTCCCTGTTGTCGAACCACAAAACGGTAAGAATGCAACCTGCTTGGTGTCTTCTTCAGAGGTCTTCTACCATTGAGACTTGTATGACGCTGCTTGTAAGATCTGTTTGTCGTTGCAACCATTTCCCTTAAAAACTTTGCATAAGTGGCTCAAATCTCTCAGCACGTTTTCAGCATCTGAGGCAGTTTCATCTCGATGTACTAAGGTCCTCAGAAGTGACTGTTTCTGTGCTGGGTGATGGAAGCTGGCGGTGTGCAGATACCAATCCATGTGGGTAGGCTTGGGGTAAATGCTATGACCTAAAAACCCATTGGGTTTATGGCAGCAAGCAAGTCCAAGAACAGCAGGGAACACTCTTTCTCTACTTCCATTGTGAAGTTGATGTAGTCATGGATGCTGTTGAGGTGCTCCAGGAACTCTTCTGACTTGTCATGTCCATGTGACCAAATGACAAAGGTATCATCGACGTAGCGATAAAAATGGCTCGGCTTTGCAGGAGCAATGTCCAAGGCGATGTCTTTGAAATGCTCCATAAAGAGGTTGGCTACTACTGGAGTTAATGGACTTCCCATCACTACGCCGTCAGTTTGGTTAAAATATTCTCCATCCTGTATTATATATGATGACACCAGAGTGCGCCTAAATAAATCCATGATGGTGTCATCAAAGAGCTGGGACAGCAAGTCAGTAGAGTCTCTGATGAGAACACATGTGAATAAAGAAACCACATCGAAGCTAACCATAATATACCCTTAAGCAAGTTGCAGACCTTTAATCTGATTGATGAAGTCTGCCGAATTCATTATATGGCGTCCACAGTGTCCAACGTGTGTAGAGCGTAGGCTGGCCAGATGTTTAGCAAGTTTATAGGTCGGCGATCCAATGGTACTCACTATCAGCCTCAAGGTGTGCATCTCTCTAACTAACTAACCGCTTATGCGCCCAAAAATCAGAGTTACAAGTACATCAAAGATCATAGTGACAAAAGAAAGAATACACATAAGAATAATATCATTGCAATACAAACATATCGATATATCAAAGTACCTCTACATTAATGAAATCAAATCTGAATTTTGTCTCAGAAATACGTCAACTACTTTACAGAAACGCAGTAGAATATTGCTGGTATCGAGAGGTTGAGTTGAGGTGCCGTAATGGTTACATAATTCAAGTACCATTACAACGTGGGCAGTGTTGGTGCCTTGGGGAGGAGGTTCTTCATAGTATTTTCTTCCAGCGATGACCATTTGAGAAGCTCTGAAGTCTTCCTCACTATTCTGGGTGTTGGTTTCTCAGGTAATTTTTGGTATGTGTCTTCCTGAAACATCCGTCTGATTTTTGCATCATAGTCGGCTCGTTCCATTAAGACAGCAGCATTGCCCTTGTCAGCTGGTAGGACTGAAACATGTTCACTATTTTTATATACTTGAATTTCGCATATTTTATGACAGTACTCACTTTTGCATAAAATGTTTATAAGATGATATTTGACTTTTTTGTGTTGGCTTCAGTTGTCTAGTGAAAGTATGATTCCATAATGCTGTTTCGTCAGCTGTGGAAATGTCCTGGTTCAATGCATTTGCCTCATTTTTGGTACTTCAAATACCATTTTTCTTAATGTGCTACCTTCTCGATGTTTATATGATAAGGTGGTAGAATAACTCATTTTTGCTGGTCATTTGCAAATTATTATAATGGGGACCAGTACATTGTTCCACCGTGACACACCGAGAGTTCACTGCCGACTGACTACGGTCAAAGACTCCAGCATCAAAGACATTTCACACATCACAGAAGCTTCCACTTGTAACCAGTCTCTTTGATATTCTTCGTCACATCTACTAATATTAATCAATATGCTGTCACTCTCGAACATATAAGCAAATTAGCATAAAATAAGGCAAATTACAATTCACAAAAAATATTCTGACAAAAATATAAGAAAACATTTACAATCTCCCTCATTAGATCTGGTATAGACAAATCCAGTAGAAAATAACACATCTCATCTCCCAGATCCATTACAGGACAACAGTGAGAGGATCATTCTGGAGAGCATGGAGGCCACTGTGTTCAGCTCTAGTCATCTTTGAAGCTGCTAGTTTGGATTTTAAAAGAACACAGCTCGTTTCTCTACGAATTTCATCAGCCACATCACTTGTAAACTTACAAACCACTTGTTTAACACCACTCAATAAGTCAGCGAAGGGGATGCTTTGTGATGAAGGAGCAAAGTTAAGTCCCTCCTAGTGAGTACCATCAGATCGCTGACCTACAAACTTGCTACACATCTGGCCAGCCTCCTCTCTATGCGTGTCGGACACTGTGGACACCATATAAAGAATATGACTGACTTCATCTATCGGACTAAAGGTCTGCGACTTGCTGAAGGGGATATTATGGTTAGCTTTGATGTGGTTTCTTTATTCATGTGTGTCCCCATCACAGACTCCATTGACTTGCTGTCCCAGATCTTTGACGACACCATTGTGGATTTATTGAAGCACACTCTGACGTCATCATATTTCTTACATGATGGAGAATATTTTAATGAAACTGACAGCATGGCAATGGGAAGTACATTAGCTCCAGTAGTAGCCAACCTCTTTATGGAGCATTTCGAAGACTTAGCCTTGGACACGGCTCCTGCAAACCCAAGCTGTTTTTATCGCTACATCGACGGTACCTTCGTCATTTGGCCACATGGACAAAAAAAGTTAGAAGAATTCCTGGAGCATCTCAACAGCATCCATGACCACATCAGTTTCAGAATGGAAGCAGAGAAGGAGGGTTCCCTGCTGTTCTTGGATGTGCTTGCCGCCGTAAACCCAATGGTTCTCTAGGTCATAGCATTTACCACAAGCCCACCCACACGGATCGGTATCTGCATGCCACCAGCTTCCATCACCCAGCACAGAAACTGTCACTTCCAAGGACCTTAATACATCAAGCTGAAATCATCTCAGACGCTGAAAACTTGCCGAGGGATTTGAGCCACTTACGCAAAGTTTTTAAGGGAAATGGTTGCAACGACAAACAGATCTTACAAGCAGTGTCATCCAAGTCTCAATGGTAGAAGACCTCTGAAGAAGACACCAAGCAGGTTGCATTCTTACCATTTGTGGTTCAACAACAGGGAAGATTAGTCAGCTTCTGAAGAGGCATAAAGTAGACACAATCTTCTGGCCTCCGACAAAGATCTGGCAACTAATGAAACCTGTGAAAGACAATGTAGGACTCAGAATGCCAGGAATTTACAAGATACCATGTGGATGTGGGCAGTTCTATGTCAGCCAGACTGTTCGCACTATTGAACAGTGCCGCATAGAACATGGAAGGTCTTACTGTCTGTGCTATCCCAAAAAGTCAGCTGTAGCAGAACATGCTCTGAAAAACGAACACCAAATTTCATTCGATGAGATGTCTATTATTAAACGCACTAATGGCTTCTGAGATAGCATTATAAACGAGGCCATAGAGATTAGAATTTCTGACAACACTTTCAATAGAGACAGTGGATTGCAGCTGAGTACAGCATGGGATCCGGTGTTGAGGGAGTTGAAGGGGGCCCAGCGGTCGCACAGACAAAACATTACCATATACGGTGCGAGACCGAGCACCAGTGACGTCACGAGCAATGGTGCGGCTATATAAGCACGGCAATGTGGGCAGTAAACCACTTGATGCAGGTTGAAACCCGAGAAAGTCGTATTAACAGATATCATTGCGAAAGCATGCATTCATACATGTCCCTTCACGTTTCCACTTCACCATCACATTGGAAATGTGGACCTAGGGATGTTTAGGAGTGTGGAAATCTTGTATACAGATGTATGACACAAGTGACTCCCAATCACCTGACCACGTTCAAAGTCCGCGAGTTCCGTGGAGCACCTCATTTGGCTCTTTCATGATGTCTAATGACTACTGAGGTTACTGATTTGTAGTACCTGGCAGTAGATGGCAGCACAATGCACCTAATATTAAAAACGTATGTTTTTAGGGGTGTCCGGATATTTTTGATCATATAGTGTAAAAGTGAATTTTATCATAGATCTTGTAAATAGTACAGTGGTATCTTAAAAACAACAGTCTTAGCTTATCTATAAGGAAAGATTTTGGGGCATCATAATTATTTTGATTCATCCTGTTAAACAGATTTGCACAAAAAGGCTCATCTTTGATCTTCTTGATTGTGTGTGTGTGTGTGTGTGTGTGTGTGTGTGTGTGTGTGTGTGTGTGTGTTGTGTGTGTGTGTGTGTGTGAACTTGTGCATGTTTCGGAGAGAGAGAGAGAACTGACATATTTTTGGGGGCCTAATATTCTGGTCTCTTAATGTTACATTGTTTATCATTTATTTATCCTTCTCTACCTTATAAATCTTTTCTGTGTGCTGTTTTTGTTCCCTTGTAAAATTTGTGCAGTTATTTACCTAAATCTGTACTGTACTGTAAAATCTAGTACATCATTATATTTTTACTCATAAAGTTTTTTGTTTGTCTGTAACAGTCACACACCCAGTATATAATATAGATGATTCTTCTCACATTATAGAAAAAAATTGTAAATAATGCGGACTGGAACATGCCCTTCATGTGTGTGTGTGTGTGTGTGTTGTGTGTGTGTGTGTGTGAACTTGTGCATGTTTCGGAGAGAGAGAGAGAACTGACATATTTTTGGGGGCCTAATATTCTGGTCTCTTAATGTTACATTGTTTATCATTTATTTATCCTTCTCTACCTTATAAATCTTTTCTGTGTGCTGTTTTTGTTCCCTTGTAAAATTTGTGCAGTTATTTACCTAAATCTGTACTGTACTGTAAAATCTAGTACATCATTATATTTTTACTCATAAAGTTTTTTGTTTGTCTGTAACAGTCACACACCCAGTATATAATATAGATGATTCTTCTCACTTTATAGAAAAAAATTGTAAATAATGCGGACTGGAACATGCCCTTCACTGACATTGCTTCCTAAAAAAATTTCCCCATTGATAATTTAATTTCTTTTTCTAATTTAATTTTTTACATTGCTCTTTGTGCAGTCTGGAGCTCTCTTAGCCTTGGGAGTTGTTAACTGTGGTGTAAGAAATGAATGTGAACCAGCAAAAGCACTGCTGATGGATTACGTTTTACATGACAGCAATATACTACGTATTGGATCAGTTCTAGGTGATTATCAAATTCATTTACATTCTGCTATTTACCATAAAATATAAAATAATTTTTTTACCAAAGTAACTATAGCAACGTTTTTGAAAAATTTGGAGAGCCAGGACAAAGTTAATGAAATTCTAGAGGGGAATGTTTTGTTTCCTGGCTGTAATAATAAAGTTGCACATGCATATGAGGAATTAACATGAAAAATGAAAAATAGCCTAAAATTATAATTGATAATGGTCAGATTATCACTTCATATTTATTTAGTACTGTAACACTTAAGAGCAACAGAATGAAAAGTAATTGCTGTTTGTAGAGAGTGGAAATTGGCTTTATCAGATATCATGTTTCATTCTATTGCACCAAAATAATTATAAAAAATGTGTGGTTCTTACTAATAAATAACTTATCAACATCTCAACATATTTATGATATATGGCAAAAAATTTTGCTGCTATATGGTAGACAGCAGCACAGTCATGTGAAGTAACATTGTTTTTCTGTAAAAATTAGTTAATCTGTTTCAGAGCCTCATGTATAATTATGACTTGTTCCATATCCATGAAATTCTCTTGTATACTGGATCAACAAAATATGAATTAATTAATAAATAAACCATTATGATGAGAAATAGACCATTATGATGAGAAAATACTGTATGCATGTATATTCATTTCTTAATGGTTTCCAAGGAACAACAATTTAAAACTTGTGTCATTAGCAGTGTTGGGCAGTTAAATGTGTACATTATTTGTATTGATATTTGTTGACCACTTGCATAAAGGAATGACATGGCAGATTGTACTGTTATAACCTCACTGAGTTAAAAAAAAAAAAAATAACTTAGTAGTGCAGTTTGTATTCCATTCTGTAATGCCAGCAATGATTATACACAAAGATCCATTATATGATGAAAAATACCCTTATGTAGATGAGAGGGCCATTGAAAGTGCTATACAGTCATGTGTATGTCTACAATAACTGCAGTAAGACTGTGAGGTCATCTGTTTAAGAATGTCAGTGGCAGTTTCTTGTGTGAAGAAGACTACAAAGAGCAGTGTTTCCTGTGATTTCCAACTTTAGTGTGAATATGAATTTCTCACAGTAACCTTGTTATATTTGAACACCAAATCAACATAATGTAAATGATAGAGAACACTGTGCTAGCAACTGATTGTTGCTCAACAAATGTCTGTGGAAATTTTTTTGCATGACTAGGTATTTAGAACACTGTGCTAGCAACTGATTGTTGCTCAACAAATGTCTGTGGAAATTTTTTTGCATGACTAGGTATTTCAAAAATTGCTAGCATGTATGCCAATTTGTGTATGCAGAGAATGCCAGCTAGATGGCATTTTATGTCTGGGTAATTATTAATGATGGATTGATTGAACATGTTATGTTTATGAGTAAACTAATGTTTTCCCTCTGTGGAGCCAACAGAAGTCATAATTGTGACATGAACAGATGAAAATTGTAATATGAAGTATAACAACAGAGTGGATAATAATTTTCAGTCTTGTTTTGCAATTATGATCTAGTGTATTCTTATTTACAACAGTCATTAATCCAGGTTTTTAGTGACCAATCTTAGTGAAGCGCAATATCTGAAGTTTCTTTTGAGAACTTTTGCTGGGTTACTTAAAAAATGCTCTTATCACAGATAGATATGGAATTTACTAGCAATAAAAGAATAAAGCATATACAGAAAGATTCAAAAGAAAGTATTCATGTGATTACAGTAATGACTTTATTTTGGAAATCTGGATATAGACTGAAAGATTAGCTCTCACAGTTTCTATGGACATTCACAGACATTTGGTGTGGGCTCCATTTGTGACATGCCAAATGTCCATATGATGCTGTATTTTGCCAGACCCAATACAATGTAACTTGGTCAATGGATCTAGGTTAGCTGCTATAACTCCTGTGGAAAATAGGGGTTTGTAAACCATGCTCTTCACACATTCCCAAAAGAAAAACAACATTGGTGTTGGGTCAGGTGATCCAGGAGGCCACAACAAGAACAACGCATCATTTGACCCAGCATGACCAATCCAGCACTGAGGAAGATTGTCACTGAGGTGACTGCATACAAGGTTAGAGCAATGTGGAAGGGCTTGGTCCTGGTGCTAAATGAGGCAGCAACCATAGAGGAAGCATATTGAGATAGGTTGTGTCTGTAATGGTAGAATCTGTGAAGAAGAGAGGACCGGTTACTCTGCAATTGGTTATTCCAAAGAAAACATTCAGTTTTGAGACATATGTTCATGTTCCAGAGAGGCATTTGTATTTTTTGTACTCCGTATTCTCAAATGATGCTTGTTCACTTTGCCACTTAAGTGAAGTGTAGCTTCATCAGAGAACACAATCCTGTCTGTGAAACCATCCACTTCTATATGTGCTTGAAAATCATTGCATAACTGTCTCAGTTATTATTTATAGGATAGTTTTAGGGTCTGGAAATTAGAATTCTGTAAGGCTTGAATTGTAGACATTCGCACAACACCATTGATCTGGCACAATGTGTGGATTTTCTGGGGCTGTTTTCATGATCGTACAAATGTTTCTATCTTTGCATTCACAACAGATGGCCATCCCGTGCTTTTCTTCTTGCATATGCATCCTGTTTCCTCAAATTTCTTGGCCAGCTAGCAATGTTGTACCAGTGTAGTAGCACTTTACCAAACCTGATCTGAAAATTCTTCAAGGAACGATTATTGGTGATGATTTTGTGTACTCTATAACATGACACCACTGATGGACAACAGCAGTGACTTTCCATTGTTTCATTGTTGCCAACCTAAACTGTGTGAGTTAATGTTTCAGTCTATATGTGTATTTCTAAAATAAAGTCATTACTGTAGTCAAAAGAATATTTTCTTTTTGTCCCATTCCTATCAAATCACCCTGTATTTACATCATGGTTTCTATTCAGAATTATCCATAGTTCATCTCTTAACATTCATCTGTTAAACCTTCCAAAACGTAGGTGTATCAGTGCTTTGTTACTCCCAATATAGTAAGGAAAGTTATGGCAGACTGTAAGTAATTTAGGAGTAAAAGGAGCAGCAGCAGCAGAGGTTTTGAGTCCTCGACAATCATACAAAAAAGAATGAAAACTTTTCTAGCTTTCAGAAGAAATCCTTTGATGAGTTAGAGTACAAATACACAAAGATGCACATGCATATGCACATGCGTCTGTGTCTGTGTGTGTGTGTGTGTGTGTGTGTGTGTGTGTGTGTGTGTGTGTGTGTGTGTGTGTGTGTGTGTGCACCTCGACAATCATGGGTTGATTTTAAGTGATCGATATATTGTGAGATGCCAAGTCTTTACTCTTCCCTGTAGTAACAGTTAGCTTCTTTTCCGAATTTCCTGGTCACTGTCTTGTTCTCTCTTGATGTTCTGGTCCTGCTATGCAGTGCCACATATCTGACCACCGACTTCTTTTCCAATTGCAGAGGAGAGAGAGCTATAAGAGAGCTTCTACAATTAGACAACTCACTACAAAATCACAAAATATGGTTTCCATAATTCTTCTATATTCAGATAAGTTCTCAATTCACAATAACATATAATTAATAAAGCTTTTCAGACAACATGTTCATCCATGATGCTTCAGTGCTCGACCAAAATCATAAGTTTGTACTTAAGAGAGCATGGCACAGAGTGTATATAACAATATTCTTTCTTGGTTAGTGCTTGACCATTGTCATCAGGCCACTTTCTTCTTTGAAGAACACAGCATCCCCAAAGCATGACTGCAAAGTGCAATTGACCCCTCACTGGCCAGTCCAAATTACTTATTGCTCATCACTTTCTGTGCTGTACTCACATTTTTCTTTCTCATATCTGCACATGAGTTCCAACAAACACAGACACAGTGATGCTCTTTACACTACTACTAATTAAAACTAGTCAAAGGAAAGTGAGATGTGCTGCTCTCTTCACAGAAACATGTACCACTCCAGTGTGTGTGTGTGTGTGTGTGTGTGTGTGTGTGTGTGTGTGTAGGTACTGTAGCTCATAAAAGGGTTTATTCCAAAAGATAGCAAAGGCTTCATTCTTATTCACATGCCTGACCATGACTCAACACTCGCTATTTGGTGTATGGGCTCCATTACTCATAAATTATGTACGTCATTACTATCAGGTATTTGTATGACCTGATGCACATAATCTGTGACCTACTGACAATATAGTCAAAGTTTACTGTACATTTAAATGAAGTGGAGTGTACACAATAATGTTCTTCCGTATCTAGAACCAGCTACAGTTTTTCCTTGATACCTTAAATTACTTCTCTCTGTTAATGTGTACAATTATTCATTCCTGAAAGTCTTTCTTTGTGATAGACTGTACAGGATAAAACGTATGGAAGAAAGTATAAGTGCTGGATTATTTAAATACCAAATGTATTTTTGCAATGTTGAACATACAGGCTTTTGCATACTTCAGTTGGTAACATTGTCCCATAAAATTTGAGACAGAAGATCATATGTCAGTATTTGTTTGGTGTATTTATGATATGTGATGATTATAATCCTCTGAGAAACACCCACACATTTCTGATGAAATGTTTTTAAGATAATTCATGTGATATTAGCAACTTCTGCTGGGATACCCAAAAGCTTGGTTTGAGCCCATCGGCATGAGTTATTGAGTATTCCACTGAAGCAGTTCCATACTAAGGTAAGGTGAACCACATGGATGCTAGTCTTCTAAGCCACTTAAAGAAGGCAATTACTGAATCTTTAGCAAACATTATGTGCCACAGGCATGTGCTTCTGGTCAGTCTTTCTCTCTCTCTCTCTCTCTCTCTCTCTCTCTCTCTCTCTCTCTCTCTGTGTGTGTGTGTGTGTGTGTGTGTGTGTGTGTGTGTGTGTGTGTGTGTGTATGTGTAAGATAATGACATTTTCAAGAATGTGAAATGTGTCTTGACTTCAGGAACATAAATAATATTGCTTGTGTGTACTACCATTTTTGTCAACAGGTCTTGGGTTAGCATATGCTGGCTCGAATCGTGATGATATTTTGGAATTACTGTTGGTTGCTCTGGCAGACGAGAACTCCAGTCCTGAAGTGGTTGGTCTAGCTGCTGCAGCTTGTGGTCTCATTGCTGTAGGTACTTGCAATGACACTGTTGTCAGTGCAATTGTTCATCGTTTGCTCCATATATCAACAATATTGAAAGCTAGCACATATGCTCGTTTTCTACCACTGGGCCTTGGTCTCTGTTTTCTTGGTAAGTGAAAATATTTAAATATATTTTTAATAATATTCCCCCATCATCAGTGGGTTCCCTTTATTTTTCTGTCAGATGTGTGTACCTGTAAATTGTAACTGTAATTGTAAACATTGGCCAGGAATGCCCTCTCACAATTTTATAGTTTTTGGAAATGAAATTTCCTTTTAACACGGTGTACACCTAAATATCACACACTAACAAAATTGAAAGGGTAGATTGCTACTCACCACGCAGAGGAGGTGCCGAGTGACTGACAGACGCAATGAAGTACGCTACTAAAATAGAAATCATCTTTATTGTTCCTGTCTGCTGTTCAGCACTTTCTCTATGTGGTGAGTACCAGCCTATCCTTTCCATATTGTTGTTATTCCATCCAGGACTTCCACATCACATACTGTTGCTCACATAACTTCTTTCATCTGCAGTACAATTGATATTTTTGTATAGTAATCATAACTGGCTAAGATTGAAACTTCTTGGCAGACTCAGACTGTACGCTGGATCAGGACCTGAGTTGAGAAGTTTGCTTTTCAAGGGCAATACAAATACTAGTTGAGGTATGTAAGCAGGACAGACACTCAAATCTTAAATCGAGCCAGCAGCTCTATTCCTTTTCCGAACTTCATATTTTTCATCTGTCAAGAAGTTTCAAAACAGTAACGTACTAGTTAGTTAGTTAATTATTGCAGAGTGAAAGATTCATTCTGGAATAACAGAATTAATTACAATAATGTTTTATACAAGATAAAATGCTGTTTTATATATCCACAAGTAACAAATATTATGATTTTGAGACACTACTGGTGAAGTATCATGAACTATTAGTGAAGTGTAATGAACTTGAAGTGGCAGTAACCAATAAAACCACAAACAATGAACTCGTTATCCACACACCGAACGTAAATATCAGTAACAAAAACTGGCATTTGACGGGACAACGTGCTACGAGAAATAGTCAAGCCGTAAATTGTGCTCAGAATGCAATGCTCCGAAATCGTGTGTTGTCTAGCGCCACATGTGATCGTAGCCCTGTAAAATCTGAATGTAAACAAACTGCGACTGAAAACAAAGCTAATGTGGGGGTACGCCTACGTGAAATGGATCCAGAAAGTGATTTTAAAAGTGTAACTACTGATAACCGCCGGGTGCAAGATGCTAGCAAGGTCAATTTGCAGTCTAACTTTGCTCAATATCTTATGCAAAAATGAACCCAAAGTGAACAATCCACCACAAAGTGTATGAATAATCCGCCGATGAACATAATCTCTCAAGCACCAATATGTGTGCAGGACAAAAACGAAAGAAATTCCAGAACGTTACATAGCAAGAAAATCTCAGAAAAAATGAAAGTACTAATATTAAATGACAGTCATGGAAGAGACTGTGCTCAAATACTGTAATACAAACTAGGGCCCTCATACCAGGTGAAAAGCATAGTAAAACCTGGCGCCCCACTAAAAGAAGTGATGAAAAACGCAGAATATTTGACAAGAAGCTTCGGTACATGTGATACTTTGATTGTAATAGGGGGTTCTAACGACATAGACAAACCTCTCGATCTAATGTTGAAGCATGTGGTAGAACCATTGGAACCAATACTCACTCTAAGTCACAAAATGAATATCATTATCCATCCTATACCCAGGAGATATGATGTTCAAATTAATACTGCAAACCTCCACCTGATACAGGCTCTGAATTTAGCTAAACAAGTGTACAAAAAAAGAATTGCTGTGAACTTTGAAATAGAGAGACTAGCCAGAAACCACTTCACAACACATGGCTTACACCTAAACAAATGTGGCAAGGAGATTATCTGCAATAGACTGGCCTTCCTGACAACTATGGGTGACAATAAGAAACCAAAAGTCAGAAACCATAAACAGACGCTAATAAGCAATTGGATAAAGACGAACAAGATGGGAAATAAAAAGAGTAATAGTGGCCATACTGTGTAAACTACACTAGACAAATGGGTCACAAAGTCACAGAGATGAAACACAAACCCCCTGACCCCTCAAAAAGGTCAGGAACCTGAAAGGATCAATAATGTGATGGTGAACATTATCGAGACATCCCTCCAAAATGTCAATGTGATGCCCCAACAGTGTGAAGTGCATGTGGATACTTTTCAGGCCCACCTGGAAGATGAGATGGCTACCAAGGACGACCAACAGAACCAGCACAACTGCTCAGAAGTAAACACAGCACAATTTAAACTAAAGGTCAGTGACACAGTAAATATGACTTCGAGCCCCCTGAGTAAACCCCACTCAGACCTGAAAATCTATTATCACAATGTCCAATCCTTGAGCAACAAAACTGATGACTTAAGCATTTTGCTGACCAGTGAACTCAGTGATATCTCAGTAGTATGCCTAGCAGAGCACTGGCTCTGCACTGATGTGGTTAAGCTAATCTCACTACCCAACATCAAATTGTGTGAACACTACTCCAGATCAAATGATGGACATGGTGGGGTTGCCATCTTCATCAAACAACACATTGAATATAGCCCACTTCCTACCCTAAAGGAAATATGAACAGATAAGATCTTTGAATGTGCAGCCATTAAGCTTACAGATCTAAATCTAATTGTAGCTACAATCTACCGTCCCCCCTCCAGTAGTATTAATGATTTTCTGTTACAAATGGACTTATTTCTATCCAAAATAAGTCAGTGGAAACAGGAGGTGATTATATGTGGTGACTTTAATATAGACTTTTTCACCCACAACAGAAGCAGGGAAACATTGATTAACATTGCAAAAACTTATAATCTGCATGGCCTTGTAAACGAGCCCACTAGAATAACACCCACATCCAAGACAGCTCTAGATCAAATTTATGCAAATAGAAATAAACTTAATCCAACTCTAGAAGTATACAATGCAGGATTCAGTGACCACCAAGTTGTCATTCTAAAGGTCGATGTTAGCAAAGATACCTCAAACTCAGTCCCACCTAAAACTTTACGAAGGTTTTTCACCTGAGAGAACTTGAACAAGCTAAATGCCCTCCTTAGTAAAGAAAAGTGGACAGAGATGTACACAGCCAATGATGTCAACATGAAATTCAACATATTTCTTCACAAAATGATCCACCACTTTGAAGAGGCCTTTCCGCAAATACCAGTAAGAATAAATAATAATAGAAACAAGAGTTGGATTACACCAGCTATAAAAATCTCTTGCAAACATAAAAGAATACTCCACATGTTATGTAAACAAAGTAGTGACTCCACCCAACTAACAGAATACTATAAAAACTACAGATGTATCCTAAGAAGAGTGATAAGACAAGCAAAAAGGATGCAGAATGATGAGTACATTGACAAAACCAGCAATAAAGTAAAAGCAATGTGGAATATCATAAAAAGGGAAAGAGGGGAAATGAAAGCTTCACATACGAACATAGAAATCAAACTCCACAATGAATCTATATCTAATCCCGAAGTTGTGGTGAACTCATTCAACAATTTTTTTACAAGCATAGCTGAAAAACTGGTCCAAAATAATCCTAACACAAATTACCAACCAGCAAACCAAAAATATCACACATGTGCAGAGTCAATTTTCATTACCAAAGTCACTGAAAATGATGTTGCAAAAGCCCTCAGAGAGTTAAAAAATTCATACTCAGCTGGAATTGATGGTATCCCAGCAACTGTAATCAAAAATTGTGAACACACAATTGCTGAATCATTAACTCACCTCTGTGACTGTTCTTTCCAGGCAGGTATCTTCCCTGAAGCTCTGAAACTTTCTAAAGTAATGCCTGTCTTCAGAAAAGGTGATAATAAAGATATGAATAACTACAGGCCTATCTCAATCTCATCCTGCTTTTCTAAAGTTTTTGAAAAAATAATGTCTAAAAAAATGATGGACTTCATTGAAAAAAAAGGTTTACTAAGTTTAGCTCAGCATGGGTTCAGAAGCAACAAATCTACTGAAACTGCAGTATATGATTGCATAAATATGCTTTTAGAGCTGTTAGATAGAAAACAACCCATAACAGGCATATTTCTGGATCTGTCAAAGGCTTTTGACACTGTTGACCACAAAATATTACTGGAAAAATTAGAACACTACGGTATCAGAGGAATTGCAAACAACTGGATTGCTACATTCCTAACCAATTGGATGCAGAGAGTCAGCATGAAATATACTAATAGACAAAGCAACTCAATAACCGAAATACTATCAAGTAATAAAACTGTAAAGCAAGGTGTTCCACAGGGCTCAGTATTGGGATGCCTACTTTTCCTCCTGTATATTAATGACTTGAGCCTGAATGTTGATGCACACAAAACAATAATATTTGCTGATGACACAACTGTACTCCTCAAAGGGGAGAATACAGAGGCTGTGCAAAAAGCTGTGAACTTGGCTACTGATCAACTCAGCAACTGGGCAAAAATCAACAGATTAACTATCAACATCAAAAAGACAGCTTCCATGAACTTCCACACAACACAAAATGCAAATTCCTCTCAGCCATCTGTCACTATAAATAACCAGTCAATAGATACCAACACTGTTTTCAAATTCCTAGGTCTGTGGGTTCAAGATAACCTGAAATGGAATACACATACAGGAAAGGTAAATGCCAGGATTTGTACTGGCTGTTATGCATTGAGTGTACTGAAAGCATGTGCTAGCCTGAAAACATTAACCAGTGCATACTACGCTTATATACAAGCCCACCTAAAATATGATGTAATATTCTGTGGAAATGCTCCAACTGCTCTGAGCACATTCAGAATCCAGAAGAGAGCAATGAGGATTATTACTGGGAGCAAACCCAGAGACTCCTGCAAACCCATCTTCAGAAAGTTGGAAATCCTTACACTGCCTTGCCTCTACATTCTTGAGACTCTAAAATTCTTCAGAAAACACATAGTGCCAACTGACCCCAGAGTCGTAAAAAATAATGAAATACATGAACAACACCAGGAAAAACGCAAACCTGCATGTTATACATACAAACACTCAACTGTGTAAAAAGGGAGTTTTCCACATGGGCCTCCAACTGTTCAACAATCTTCCCACTAGTATTAAGTCCATCGAAGACAACATAAAATTTAGCAAAGCTGTGAAGTCATATTTGTTGTGTCACTGTTTTTACTCTGTAAATGAATACTTAGAACAGTAATCTTGCTGTTTGTGTTTAATTGAAAACATTGAGCAATATAATACATTAGGATACTATAGGCTTACGTTAATACATGTTAACAATGTTAAATGATATTTTCCGACATCTGCAACACACTGTGTACCATCAGATCACATGGAATAAATAAATAAATAAATAAATAAACATGTAGGTCTTAAGATGACTTTTTTATCTACAGTACATACATTACTTGTTCATAATTTTTA
Source organism: Schistocerca cancellata (assembly GCF_023864275.1). Lineage (NCBI taxonomy): Eukaryota > Metazoa > Arthropoda > Insecta > Orthoptera > Acrididae > Schistocerca > Schistocerca cancellata. The sequence goes on from NC_064628.1 coordinate 680,199,719, forward strand.
TTCAGTACAGGTACACTCATGATTATTTTGTTATCAAAAAACAGTACTTAAAAATTCCTATTACTCCATATGGCAGTTTTACCATTGTACATTTTTAGTTTGCATGAAATTTTGAAAGGTTATTGACAAAACGTTTGTCTCCCTTCTGACTCACAGCAGGTGGGCCCCTTTCAGCCTGATGTCTGAGTGATTTGTCATTCCTTTTTAACCTTCCCAAATTGATCTTTCTTTACCCTCTCAAGAAGAAATTATGAATTCAAAAAGCTAGAATACTTTCTTGTAATTTTGTATGCCTATAGTCAGTGCTAAGAATATTGCCTCCTGAAGTAAGTACTGTCCAGCAATCCTGGCCTATCTTTTTATAGTTTTTAAAAAAGTCTCTTTAGAAGTACACCTTTAACAACAGGAGTATTAGTACAGATTTAGCCTGCTGTTCCATTTTCCATTTCAGTATTTGATTTTTCCTCCTCTTGGCTATTTACCACTGGACTCAGTGACTGATTACTTTATACTTTTGGAATAAGACTAGTGAAAACTCATCTCAAAAATGGCCTTACTCTTTGATTATTTGACCAATTCTTGAGGACTGGTTGTAATCTAGAACTCTACTTAGATTCGATTACTAGAAGAGACTAGATATGATTACTAGAAGAGACAGAGAAGATCCAAAGAAGAGTGACACTTTCATCATGGGGTTGATTTAGCATGCATGTAAACATTATGTTGTGCTCATCATAAGCCAGTGGCAGATGCTGCAAGACAGGCATATATCATACAGACATCAAAAAAAGTTTTGCACCACACCAGTTCCCAGAACTCCTGAAGATAGATGTTGACTGTGGTTATTGTATCACAGACACAGTCCCTTTGACTGTTCAGAGATGTCACTATACCCGCCCAAAGAGTAAACAACCATGCATGATCAGCGCCTATTAGATGGAGGGGGTCCAACAACCAATCAGTTCCAGTCATTCCACCAGGAGATACATGGCTCATGTTGTCTGCGGTTCAACCATGCCTAGACAGTCAGTACCACGGTTCAATCACGTCTACATTTTTACTTTGTACTAGGAAGGGCTCTCAACAAGGGAAGTGTCCAGGCATCTCAGTGTGAACCAAAACAATATTGTTCAGACATGATGGAGATACAGAGAGACAGGAACTGTCAAAGATATGCCTTGCCCAGGCCACCCAAGAGCTACTACTGCAGTGGATGACCACTACCTACGGATTATGGCTCGGAGAAACCCTGACAGCAATGCTACCATGTTGAATAATGCTTTTCATGTAACCACAGGACGTCATATTACGATTCACACTATGTGCAATATGCTGCATGATATGTAAATTCACTCCCAATGCCCATGGTGAAGTCCATATTTGCAACCAAAACACCATGCAGTACGGTACAGATGGGCCCAACAACATGCCGAATGGACCGCTCAGGATTGGGATCACATTCTCTTCACTGATGAGTTGGTTGGTTGGTTTGTGGGATTAAAGGGACCAGACTGCTATGGTCATCGGTCCCTTTTTCCAAATACTAAAAACACCCACAGAAAATAAAAACGAGTAACAGAATAGATCACATATGACGCAGAACAAGAGAAACTTAGACAAAGACCAGACAAGACGAGCTAAAATCACATAGAGTGTGACGGTGGTTGGCAGACCATAGAAACAAAAAAGGAAAAGCCAACCACCGAGAAACACATTAAAAACTCAGATTAAAATCGTAGGCCAATGGCCAGAATCAACACAAAAGAACATAACAAACACTCAGATTAAACGATAAAAACCCCCTGCCCGAATAAAACGCAAAACTAAGTCCACCATGGCAGAGTCATCGATTAAAAGGGCAGAGAGCGTGTCAGACAGCACAAACATCTGCCTGAGCACAGATAAAAGTGGACAGTCCAACAAAATGTGGACCACTGTCAATGCCGAGCCACAGCGACAGAGACGGGGGTCCTCACGACGCAATAAGTGGCCGTGGGTCATCCGTGTGTGCCCAATACGCAGTCGGCAGAGGACGACAGACTCCTTGCGAGAGACCCGAAGGGACGACCGCCACACAGTCATCGTCGCCATGATAGGGCGAAGTTTGTTGGGCATGGGCAGGTTGCGCCATTCAGTGTCCCAGAGGTCGAAAATGTTGCGACATAATAGTGCCCGCAAATCAGTCACTGGGAGGCCAATGTCCAGAGACGATGTACTGGTGGCCTCTTTCACCAGGCGGTCAACATGTTCATTGCCCGGGATACCGACATGACAGGGGGTCCACACAAAGACCACAGAGCGGCCGCAATGGGCAAGAGTATGCAGGGACTCCTGGGTAGCCATCACCAGACGTGAACGAGGGAGGGAAACACTGGTCGAGAGCTCGTAAACCGCTCAGGGAAACGCTACAGATAATGAAGGACTCACCTGAGCAGGAGCAGATATACTCTAGGGCACGAAAGATGGCGACCAGCTCAGCAGTGTAAACGCTGCAGTGATCCGGCAAGGAACGTTGTTCAGAATGGTCCCCTAGAGTTAGCGCATAACCGACGTGACCAGCAACCATCGAACCGTCAGTGTATACAATGCCAGAGCCCTGATACGTGGCCAGGAAGGAATAAAAGTGGCGGCGGAAGGCCTCTGGAGGGACTGACTCCTTCGGGCCCTGTGCCAAGTCGAGCCAAAGGCAAGGGCGAGGAACACACCATGGGGGTGTACGCAAAGTGGCCCGGAAAGGAGGTGGAACAGTGAAAACCCTAAGCCCGGAGGAAAGCTCTTTGATGCGGACCGCGATCGTACAATGGTGGGTGCGAAACGAAAGGCTCCGACGTTCCATCCGCTCTTTAATGGAGCGGAAGGCCAGGGGGTAATTCACAGAAGCGGAACTCATAGCAAAATGCTCTGCCAAGCAGTTTGCAATGACGTCGGAGTCAGTACAAACTGCTCCATTCAGTGAGAGCGCAGGGACGCTGACAGGGGTCCGATAGCCATAGACGCGTCGAATCTTGGCCCAGACCTGCGATGGAGTGACATGGAGGCCAATGGTGGACACATACCACTCCCAGCACTCCTTCTTGCCTTGGCGGATAAGGAGGCAGGCCCGCACACGCAGCCATTTGAAGGCGATAAGGTGGTCTATGGAGGGATGTCGCTTGTGACGCTGGAGCGCCCGCCGGTGGTCTTTAATCGCTTCAGCGATCTCAGGCGACCACCAAGGCACAGTCCTCTGCTGAGGGGACCCAGAAGAACAGGGAATGGCAGATTCGGCGGCAGTAACGATGCCGGTGGTGACCGATTGAACCACCGTATCAATGCCATCACTAGAGAGAGGCTCAATAGCGGCAGTGGAGGAAAACAAGTCCCAGTCAGCCTTATTCATAGCCCACCTGCAAGGGCGCAGAGAAGACTGATGCTGTGGCAGTGACAGAAAGATCGGAAAGTGGTCACTACCACACAGGTCATCATGCACTCTCCATTGGACAGACGGTAAGAGGCTAGGGCTGCAGATCGAAAGGTCGATGGCGGAGTATGTGCCATGCGCCACGCTGAAGTGTGTGAAGGAGCCATCATTTAAAAGTGAGAGATCGAGCTGTGCCAATAAATGCTCAATGATGGCGCCTCGACCTGTCACCACTGACCCACCCCACAGAGGGTTATGGGCGTTTAAGTCGCCCAGTAACAAGAAAGGTGGCGGCAATTGGGCTATCAGAGCAGCCAGGACATGCTGCGTGACAGCACCATCCGGTGGAAGGTAAAGACTGCAGATGGTAACAGCCTGTGGTGTCCACACCCGAACAGCTACAGCCTCTAAAGCTGTTTGTAGAGGTACAGACTCGCTGTGAAGAGAGTGAAGGACATATATGCAGACGCCACCAGACACCCTTTCATAAGCCGGCCAGAGTGGCCGAACGGTTAAAGGTGCTACAGTCTGGAACCGCACGACCGCTACGGTCGCAGATTCGAATCCTGCCTCGGGCATGGATGTGTGTGATGTCCTTAGGTTAGTTAGGTTTAAGTAGTTCTAAGTTCTAGGGGACTTATGACCACAGCAGTTGAGTCCCATAGTGCTCAGAGCCATTTGAACCATTTTCAACCCTTTCATAAGCTGCCCGGTTCTTATAATAACCCTGATAGCGACGGAGGGTGGGGGTTCGCATTGCTGGAAACCACGTTTCCTGAATAGCAATGAAGAAGAAAGGGTGAAGGCTGATAAGTTGGCATAGCTCAGCTAGATGGTGGAAGAAACCGCTGCAGTTCCACTGGAGGATGATATTGTCCACGGATGGGAAAGGTGTGAAGGGACTGGGGAGACAGATTACGCCTCCTGGGCTCCCGCCACTACTGAGTCACCACCTGTGCAATAGCCATCCATTGCGTCCGAGGGACTGGCAAGATCCAGGTCCTCAGCGGACGCCAGAATCTCCACCTCATCTTCGGATGCAGAGTTTGAAGGTTGCGGTGGTACAGGTGCCACCACAATGTCAGGATGCTTGGGAGCCTTTTTCTTGGACTGCTTTGCGCGCTGTGCCTTTGGTTGTTCTGGCTGGGAGGGCCTCACTGAGTCAGTCTCAGGGACTGAAGACAACCGTGACGCCCTACGACCAGCAACCGGTGGTTGTTTGAGATACTTGCGGGTGTCCGCTTTGGTACTGGGCAAAGCCTGGGACGGGAGGGCCCCAAGGGACCCCTTCTGGGCGTGAGGAGCCGAAGAAGGCTCACGCTTCTCCGGCTGGGAAGGGGGAAAAGATGTCCCCGATGGTTGGGGTGGTGTTGCTCCTGAAGTAGATGGAGCAGGAGCAACAGGGAGTGAAGTGCCCCTCACAACCAAGGGGGCCGGTGAATTCTGACAGAGCTGAGATCGAACTGTAGGTGACGACACAGTAGAGGGTCGAACCAGTGTTGCAGCAGCGGCATAGGTGGATGTCATGGGCACAGGAGGTAGCCGCTCATATTCCCACCTTGCCTCGGTGTAGGTCAGGCGGTCCAGGGTCTTATATTCCATTATCTTCCTTTCCTTCTGGAAGATCCGACAGTCTGGTGAGCAGGGGGAATGGTGTTCTCTGCAGTTAACACAGATAGGAGGCGGGACACATGGAGTAGTGGGATGGGAAGGGCGTCCACAACCTCGACATGTGATGCTGGAAGCACAGCGGGATGACATGTGCCCGAACTTCCAGCATTTAAAACACCGCATCGGAGGAGGGATATATGGCTTCACATCACAACGGTAAACCATCAGCTTGACCTTTTCGGGTAAAACATCACCTTCGAAGGCCAAGATGAAGGCACCGGTGGCTACCTGATTATCCCTCGGACCCCGATGGACGTGCCGGACGAAGTGAACACCTCATCGTTCTAGGTTGGCACGTAGTTCATCGTCGGACTGCAGAAGAAGATCCCTGTGGAATATAATACCCTGGACCATGTTCAGACTCTTATGCGGCGTGACGCTAACTGAAACATCCCCCAACTTGTCACAAATGAGCAACCTCCGTGACTGAGAAGAGGATGCTGTTTTGATGAGTACTGAACCAGAGCACAATTTGGACAAGCCCTCCACCTCCCCGAACTTATCCTCTAAATGCTACACAAAAAACTGAGGCTTGGTCGACATAAACGATTCCCCATCAAGTCGCGTACACACGAGGTACCAGGGGGAATATTCTCCACAGCCTTCGTTAGCCATACGTTCCTCCCATGGAGTGGCCAGGGAGGGAAATGATCTTGGGTCATATTTGTTGCCGTTGAGGTTAGACCTCGATCGTTTAGAGACTGCTGGTGGAGGCCCACCAGCGAGAGATGATGTACCACGCTTCATTGCGGGTCATCCGCCCCGATGCCACCCACTCCGACCAGGGGCTCTCCCCACGGGCGCCACGCAGCCACAGCAAAGACCACCTGGCAGGATGGCCTTTGCCGGGAGTCCCGATGCCCCAGAGGGATAGGCATCTACTCCTCGGCATACATGGGGAAGTAGCAGCTCAGGCATCAGCAGTGCGATCCCTGTGTAGTCAGGGGGCTACCACCAAGAGGGTACATGACGACCCCACCACAACGGACTGGCTACCGTGCTGGATGTCGGGTGTCGAATATCCATATGTGTCAGGAGGGCAAAGATGGAAGTTCATAATGGAGGGCATGTATGCTGCCCGGAACACACAGCAGCTGATGTGGCCGGAAGCTCGGTGTAAGGCCAACTCCATGACAATATCGATTGTGCCAGATCTTAGGGCAAGATGGATATATAATACACCACGTAAGGCATCCTTCCCCAAATGGTACGCACTAACAGAAAATTTTGAAAGGTGGTGGTCAAACCCCTTAGGGGACCATCACATTAAGGCCGAAACGTTTGAGACTCCTTTTAGTCACCTCTTACGACAGGCAGGAATACCGCGGGCCTGTTCTTACCCCCGAACCCACAGGGGGAACTGATGAGTTGCATATGCCTGCAACCAGACAATAATCAGAGACATTTTTGGAGGCAACTCTATCAGGTTGAATGCCTTAGACACACTGTCCAGCGATTGAAGCAAGATGGATGTTCCCTGCTGATTTTGAATGGCATTATTTGGGGCCGACGCACATCGCTGGTGGTCATGAAAGGCACCGTAATGGCTGTACAATACGTGAGTGCCGTCCTCTGACCAATAGTGCAACCATATCGGCAGCATAATGGCAAGGCATTTGTCTTCATGGACGACAACTTGTGCTCCCATCATGCACATCTTGTGAATGACTTCCTTCAGAATAACGACATCACTTGACAAGAGTGGCCAGCGTGTTCTCCAGACATGAACCCTATCAAAAATGCCAGGGATAAATTGAAAAAGGCTGTTTATGGACAATGTGACCCACCAACCATTGTGAGGGCTCTATGCCAAATCGCCATTGAGGAGTGGGACAATCTGGACCAACAGTGCATTAATGAACTTGTGGATAGTATGCCACGGTGAATACAGCCATACATCAATGCAAGTGGACATACTACTGGGTATTAGAGGAACCAGTGTGTACAGGAATCTGGACCACCATATCTGAAGGTCTCACTGTTCAGTGGTACAGCAGACAGTTTGTGGTTTTCATGAGCAATAAAAAGGGCAGAAATGATGTTTATGTAGATTTCTAATCCAATTTTCTTTACAGGTTCCAGAACACTCAGAACCAAGGTGATGTGAAACCTTTTTTGATATGTGTATGTTGGTTCACTGTTAAAAGTCCAATAGCATATTTTCCCAGAAGAGTCAAGCAATGTAATACTTCCTCACACATTCACTTTGCGAACGTAGCACATAAGAAAAATCAAAGAAATTAGATATCATAAAGGTTCTTACTAAGCCATTCTTCCCACATATTATTTGCAAATGAAACAGAAAAGGGGGAAGGGGATGATAGTGTATCAAAAGTACCCTCCTATTTGGAGCCATATTTCAGGTTTGTAACTTCCTAGTGAAATACCGGACACAAAATTTTTACTTAAGAAATATAATTGTTATTGGCACTTTCTTTCCTTGCTATCAAATCTTCACAGACAGTAGACCACAAACAGAATTTTAGAAATGTAAGAGTTACTTATTTTCATAACATGCGAGTACATAAAAATCATGTGTGGTCCAAAGGAGTATCTGCAGGAATGCCACATATATGTGAAAGTTTCTAACTAGCTCATGAAACTTGAATTTATAAGCCCTTCACACTTTTTACATATTATTCAAATGAAACTTTACTAAGAACTGGAGGATAAGCTTTTACTTACTATGAGAATTAAGGAAACCAACCAGGATGGATACCACTGTCCAATCTAAACATGTTGTACAACTATCCTCAAAGTAGTAAATCTTGATGGACTGCTTTATAGGGAACAAATATGGATGAAATGCTCACTAACTTGCTCTGCAGACAGTGTGATAAGTCAAGCTCTGCTGATTGTTGATCAGTGTTGAACCAATCATGTTGATCTATGCCTGACCAAAAAATACTCTGGTCTGCATTGCTGTGAGTGTAGCAGCACTGAGTTAGGTGATGCAGTGCTAAGACACTGCACCTGCATTCAGGAACATTGCAGTTCAAATCACTGTCTGGCCATACACAATCAGGTTTTATGTAATGTCCCTAAATTATGTATCTAAATCCCTTGGAAAGAAAATGGTTAATCTTCCTCTTTATCCTTCCTCAATGTGAACTTGTCTTCCATCTTTAAAGACCTCATGGTCAACAAAACATTGAACCTTAGTCTTCCTTCCTTTTGTCAGCCTACCCCTGTCAAGATTTATCACTGTTCACTGTGTCTTGGGTAACTCTTTGGTCTCTGGCAGGTTAGTGTAACACGAGCAGGTTTGTGCAAGGTCCCCACTACCATATGATGTCAGTATATGGGCATGGGTGAAATAATACTAAGATTAATGGACTGAGGAAACTCAGCCAATTGCTTTAGGCTATGGGGCACACTTTACTACATGCCATTTGGCTAAGTAGATAAAAATGTCGACCTTAGAAACACAACTGCTTTATTTCAGAAGAACAGTTTGCCAAACTGTCAGATATGAACATAGATTAGTGCTATTGCAAAAGGAGTTAAATTATATGTGTTTTTTCCCTGTTACTTTATACTATCCAGTATTTATCAAAAATAAAAAAGTAGTTAAAAAAGAAAAATGAACAATTGCTGGATCACAATACAGATATAGTTATTCACACAGTGAAAAAGATTGCTCAACAAAATATCCACATGTAACTCATCACCTCAAGTGTCTCATCATCATAATCTATTAAGGTAAGGTAAAATTGTTCTCAGTTTAGTTTGAATACTGTAGTTCTTTATTAGGTGTGGTCCTGTTGAATGTGACATGCCCTCACATTTATATGATTTTCAAACTGACTTACCCAGCCACTTATAGGATGACCTACAACAAAATATGGACCTTGAACCACAATTTGCTTTGATATTGTACACATACACAAATCATTGTCAGAGGTGTAAGTATCAATAACTGGCAGTAAAAACTTATATTCAACTGGAAATAGATACATGGAGCTGTAGTTTGTAGTATGAGACTTTCTGACTCAATTGATTTACAAAAATAGGTACTATAAGATTCCAAACAGAAGTTCAAAATAAGCAAAAAGATTGTCAAATCATGATTATGTGAAAATGTCATCAACAAGATGAAAGCTGTATTTAATACTGCAAGAAAAGACAACTAAAATAACACAACATGAAGCTCCTGATAAACTTGGGTGTATCTGCCACATTCATAAGAACTTTTAGATGCTATTAGGGACTTACCTCAGAAGTCTTCCTAGTGATGACAGCATTCCAAAAGCATGCCCTCCCTCACTGCTGTTCTTTAAATTAAAATAAAAAAAATATGCACAGTAGTAAAAACCTTTATGGACACCTGCAGTTTTTCATTAGCAGATTTTATCTCCCAGAAAAATTGTAGAAACTGCAGCTGCTGAATTTGAGAGAGTTAACAATGTATATGCCCATTCTGTGAAAAATTTGTAAAACACAGGTAACATAACAGTTTTTTCCAGAGACAATTAAAGAAGATATTGAGACTGCTTCTTTGGCCAACAACATTAGACTTCAGAGAAATTTTAAAAAGTGGACCAGAGTGAAGTCTACAACAGCACAAATTCAATATATTTCTCAATAATTTTGTATTTATTTATGAAAACAATGTGCCTCAAAAATAAGAGTGTCTGCAGACATAGATGGAACATCTGTGAAGTAACTAGACTCAGAAATGAGATACAAACACTTATTACAAACAGTACCGTAATATATTAAGAAAAGTAGCAAAAATCTCATTCACATTTTGTCTGGAATTCAGAGCTCATGTAGTGGTATAACATCAGTGCAGAATAATGTTAAAAGACAGATAAGGAAAGATGTCATTTAAGAGAAGACAGATACTAGGGTAATTTTTAAAGTAAGAAACAATTTGTAATGGTGTAAGAGAAACTTCATTTATGAATGTAAATTGTATGACAAACTACAGTATGCACAATTTTTCACTTTTAAAAATAGTCACCATTAACATTTAAACATTTGTCAAGTTGTGGAACCAGCTTTTGGATCCCAGCATCAAAGAACTCCACTACCTGACCATTAAATGAGCTAGGAACAGTTTCTTTCAACATTTCATCATTTCCCAAGCACTTTTCACCAAGAAATTCCTTCACTTTTGCAAACTGATGAAATTATGATGATACTAAGCCATTGCTGTATGGTGAATGATCCAGTAATTCCCTATGGAACCTGTCCAGTTGTGTCTTTGTTTGTGCTGCAGCATTAGGTCGAGCATTGTCGTGAAGCAGAATTACACTGTTAGGAAGGAGTCTCGCCAGCAATTTTGAGTACGCACCTAAGCTTTAATAATGTTTCACAGTACCTCTCAGCATTTATTTCGATTCTTCTCAAAGTCTAACAGAAGAATGCCTTCCTGGTCCCAAGAAACTGTGGCCATGATTTTCCATTGTGAAGGTTCTTGTTTGAATTTTCACAGTTTCGTTGGGGTGTTTGAATGATGCCACTCATTGGATTGACATTTATTCTCTGGAATGTAGTGTGCAATCCATGTTTCATCATTGGTCACAATGTGACTGAAGGACCCATCACCATCCTTGTGATAGGGCTCCAAAACAGACAAAGAATGTGCCATTTGCTTTGTTTTGTGTTCTTGTGTCAACATTTTAAACACCCATCTCACTTTTTTGTTGTTAAGTTTGTCACCAATGATGTGATAAACTACTGATCTTGAAACTTGTGAAAATTTCTGATGCAGCTCATCAGTGGTGAAGCGCCAGTTTTGGCAAATTGCCTCATCAACTTTTTGTGTCATGCACATTTCCATCATTCATTACACCTGCACCATAAACTTCAACATGCTGACAGTGAATTTCTGCAGGATGAACTTTTTTTGCACTTAAGAACCAAATAAATGAGTGCACTTCACAATCAGCAGGATTACTGATTGACATGATGGTGAACCAAGCCATATAACCATGACGTCACATGAAAGGGTGTGCGTGCATGATGCGCTATTAGTTCTTACTTTAAAAGTGACCATCTTAAGTTTCATTAGCTTAAAATATGGCTGTTGCCAAGGTGATGAACATAACATGAATACTTTGCACAGTATGTCACATCATTATACTACTTCCCTATCACACAGTAATTTTCACTTAGTAGTCACTATGTAGTGAATTTCACTCTGTCATTAAAGTTGCAGTCTCTCTTATGTTTACTCTCTCAGTAATTTTACCACTGATGAACCAAGTGTTCAAATTTTGTAATGCTTTCCCTTGGTAAGATATTCCAGTCATTTAGTTCTCTACTGGCATTCCAGACTGTTATTCCAGATTATGCATTTATTTTATAATGATTTATAATGATGGTTTTTTCTTCTCTTACATACTTTATTTGTAGCTAGCCTTTGCCTTGTGTCTTACCATCCATGTATACTTGGTATATTCTCCAAATTTGGACTCTTCTTCTTTCTTTCTGGAAATCTGTCCTTTTGAAATCTCACCATAATTTTCATGATACTTGTACTTCTGTAGTCCAACAATACACACCTTCTGCAGCACACTTCATTGTGGTTTGCAGAGTAAATAAGTATGTATGTAAGTATGTAGACATCTGACTGGCTTCTGCTGCACTCCTTCTATCTGTTTTGAAAGGTATTTATGCAAGGATCCTATATCCCTGCAAGATATTCCTACTGAGGTCTAAAAAGTGACTAGTAGGCTTAATCTTACAGACATTAACTTGTGCCCTCTTACATACACTTGTTTGTACCCTCATTAACAAGTGCAGGAACTTAAGATATTTACTACATCACCTACATGTAGCCCTAGTGTAGTTTCTCAGCATCCAGTGTCACATCTAGGTTATGGCATTGTCCCTCTACTGTGATGTTGTCTGGCCATATTTTATGCTAATGTTTAATGATAGTCCTGTTGTATATGAAAGTTATTAGTTGACTCTTCTTTGCATTTCCAGTTATTTGTCCCAGTACAGCTTCTGATGATGAGTTCTAAGTCTTTTTGCTGTTACTTGCAATGTTTTCAATTTTTGTTTCCTTTGGCACTACTATTGGCATTATCAAAGTCTTATTTCTTATTGTACTCCATTACCATAGTCATTTATATACATCAGTAAAATTAATAGCTCTAATTTACAGCCTTATAGTGAATCACTCTCTGCCATCATTACTTGTGATGCAAGACCCACCTCCCTTACTCTGTGTTGTAGATATGGTGACACCCAGTTTACTTATCTTGCATCAAGTCCCAGCACTCATAATTTTGTTAAAAGTCCCATGTTATCTGCCGAATCAAAGGTTTGGTAGAGATTAACAGCTGTACAGTCGAGTTATACTTCTCTGTCAACCAGTTCCGATAAATCCCACTTTAAACCTGCTAAATGTGATACACATGGAAACCATATGCTGAATAAACTCTGGCTCCTACAGCTTCATTTTGTTTCTTGCTTTCTACAATCTTACCAAGTGGCAACATAGAGATAGAGATGTTTGAAGTCTCATCAGCCAGTGCCATGTGTATGGAATCCAGTATGTTGGGGAATGAATCAGTGAAGTGCACCACTTTGCTCCTTGTGTCAACTGCTTATTATTCACATTTCACCTCTGTACAAGGCTCACTCCAAACAAATATCTTCTGGAAAAGACTTCCTGATACTTAAATTTATATGTGGTGGTGGTCTATCTTATGTTTTGATTGAAAATAATGTACATCAGTAGATGGTATGGGCTTTGAAGACTGTCTTGTTGTTACTGGGTTCACAAATTGCCTTTGCTGCAATGAGACGAATGAGCCACAGAAGAACTTTAGATGACTATTATGACTGTTGCTGGCAAGGTCATAAGTAGCACTGATGTAAGAAAGTGCTAGCCCACTATATCACATGAAATTAACAGTACAGCAAACCACTTTTCTTCTCTTTTCATGAGGCATCTAGGAACATATAATCAACAGTTCAATGATAAAGACACTGTTATTCCACCTGGACTTTCTTAGGTTACTGCCAAATTGTTGTTCACTAATTTATGTTAACTTCATATGTAAGTTCTAGTTGTAAGCTGGCTCACAAGTTACGCTATTATTTTGTTTGCTCTTTTTCATCTTGATTTGATTAAAACCTCTTCATTAATTAGCTGACCTGCCCATCTAATGCTTAGCATTCTTCTTAGCACCACTTTTTCAAAAGCTTCCATTCTCTCCTTGTGTCAACTGTTTATTGCTGACATTTCACTTCTATGCAAGGCTACACTCCAAACAAATACCTTCTGAAAAAGACTTCCTAATACTTAAATTTATATGTGGTGTTAACAAATTTCTTTGTGGTTCATTCTGGTGTTTTGATTGAAAGTAGTGAACATCAGTTGACTGGTATTGGCACCGATGACTGTCTCACAGTTACTGGGTTCACAAATGGCATTTGCTGCAGGTAAAGAATGTGACCACAAAACTTGTGATGGCATTATAATACCAAACAACACAATTGTAACAATTGATATTTTCCCAAATGGTGCAATCTCCCCATCTAGTATTGTACTATCTGTGTAATTACAAAATTTAATGCAGATCATATAAAAGTATTTGGAAAAGGTATAAATTTAACTACCTTAGATCTAAGTAGAATGACCAGGGAATGTTATATGAGAATTACCCTTCATTTCAATAACAGAGACAACAAATAAGTGAAGAGGTTATCCCAGCAGTTGTTGTCATGCATGGCACTTCTTCCAATAGAACAAACCTGACTGTGATTTTTGACCACTCAATTTATTTTCAGCTTTGTATACTTGCTTGTGCATATTTATGTATATCTCATCAATTGTGAAGCAGTAAATGCAATGTCGAATAGAAAAATGGAATGCATATGCTCTTCAGGTGTAGGAATACAGCAGGATTAGGATTGTTGGTGTACATTGGACCAACAAATGATGAACTGCATGTTAGTTTCTAATAGACCACTGGAAATGCGAGGTGCGACAATAAAGTAATGAGACTGATTTTATTTGCAAGATGTGGCAACCCTGCAGGCTTGCATAGGCACAATATCTTTGGCCTTGGTCTATAAGCTGCTTCTAGTCCAAGCTACACATCGATGCAACTGCTCAGTCGTGAGTTGTGCTGTAATAAGTTAACATGTGTTTGTGTCTGTCGTCACAGAAATGGAACTGCATAATATTGCAAAGTGGTATGTAGTTTCTTTTTGCGTTAAATTGGGTGAAAACGCAATGACTACTTACAGTGAGCTTCAGAAGGCTTTTGGAGAGGAGGTTATGTGAAGAGCTTAAGTTTTTCGTTGGTATAAAATGTTTAGTGAAGGCAGAACGAATGTTGAAGATGAAGACTGCAGTGGACGACCATCAACCTCACGGATGAATGTCAACATAGTCAGGGTCCGTGAACTCATACAATCTGATTGAAGATTAGCCATGAAAATAATTGCAGAAGAATTGAACATCAGTCGAGAAATGGTTTGTCTAATAATAACTGAAGATCTTGGTATGAGAAAGATTTGTGCAAAAATGGTCCCCAAAAATCTCACACCACAACAGTGAGAAACACGGAATAATGTGGCTGCCGATCTATTAGAGCAAATGGAAATCAATCCAGAACTGTTGAGCTGTGTTATCACTGGTGATGAAAGTTGGGTTTTTAGTATGATCCAGACACAAAACGCCAAAGTTTGCAATGGTGCTCAAAGGGATCACCCAGAGCAAAAAAAGCTCACGTGTCAAAGTCAAAAGTGAAATGCATGCTTGTGTGCTTTTGGATTCCAAGGGAATTGTTCATAAAGAGTGGGTGCCTCCTGGACAAACAATTAACCAATATTACTACAAAGAAATTTTAGAAAGACTTCCTAAAAGAGTTCTTCTTGTCCGTGACAACATTGCTGATAATTGGATTCTGCATCACGATAATGCGCCATCCTAGTACAGCTCTGTCAGTACACCAATTATTAACCTCAAAACAAATTTCAGTACTACCACAGCCAACTTATTCACCACATATCGCTCCATGCGACTTTTTTCTATTTCCAAGAGTCAAAATGGCGATCAAGGGACACCATTTACAAACAACACAAGATGTCCAGAAAGCTGTGACGAGGGTCTTGGAGGATATTACAAAAGATGAGTTCCAGAAATGTTACCATCAATGGCAGAAGTGCAGGGAAAAGTGTGTGCAATCAGAAATGAACTACTTTGAAGGAGACAACACTAAACTTGACTAAAACAGTAAGCAACATTTTTTTTACATCACTCTCATTATTTTATTGTCGCAGCTCATAGTCATACCTTCTGTAATTTTTAATGTTACCTCATATTAGGCTGCAGTGCTAACTCTGTTGCAATTAGAATGTTTTGTGTGACATTCATTCATTCTCGAATTGCATTTCCTGACATCAGCCTTCTGTTTTGTTGCTCTGTTTAATCCCTGGGCCTCTTGCCTTCTCTTTGTACATACTATTCATAAAAGCAAAATTAGACTTTTCATAACAAAAGACTTAGATGTATGTAAGGAATAGCCATATGTAAAGTCAGTGTGACATGTCCTATCTGAAATTTTATTTTTGTTGCTGCAATCATTCTAATAGAGACAGTGGTTAGTGTCATTGACCTTTATTTGTAATTTGTCTCCGGTTTTGGCTAGAAGTTGTTAAGATCAGTTACATCATGTTAAACTCTTAACGAATTCTGTGTCATGTGTTTGTGGGGACTCTTTCAAAATAGAAGACAAAGACTAATAAAGAGAACAAATTTATCAACAGACTTAGCAATGGTTACATTATTTATGTAAATTATTATTTTATTGTTTTGTTTTAGCACAGAAGGAAGCAGTTCAAACATGTGTAGCAGTTTTGGATGATGTGTCTGATCCATTAAAACAAGTTGCGCAGACAATGCTTCAGATATGTGCGTATGCAGGAACAGCCAACGTGCTAGTAATTCAGCAGATGCTTCACATATGTTCTGAGCATCATGAACCACAAGAGGTGATTGTCACATTATGTTACTTTCAAGGATAATGATGGTACATGTAAAAAAAGATAGCATATCTTATTTTATCTGTAAATTAACATAATCAAACACTGGAAACTCCAGGTAGGAACATCAACAATGTACAAAAAGACAGATTGCTACTTACCACAAAGAAGACACATTACACCGCAGACAGGCACAATTAAAAGATACTTACCTAAAACTTTCAGTTACAGGCTTCATCAGCAAAAGAGAATAGACATAGACAGAAGCAAGCACACCTCATGCACACTTGACCACCATGTCCGGCAGCTCAGACCAAGCATCCAGAGCTGGTTGTCATGTGTGCGTGGGCTGCTGATAAAGGCTGTTCAAAACTAAAAATTAAAATTGAATTCTCATTATTAAACAAATTATATAAAATCCACATGAGGTTAATATAAACTTGTTGTTGATGTTGTTGTTGTTGATGGTGGGGGGGGGGGGGGGGGGTAGTGGTGGTGATTTGGAGCTACTTTTTATTAAACATGTTGTTCTTTTTTCTGGATACTGCCACTATGAAATTACTTCACTAATTAATAGGTTTCAAACTTGCTTTAGATACATGCAGTGCTATAGGGCAGTAAGAATATGCCCAGTAAATTAATCCATTGTGTCATTTTCTTTTCTTATATTAATTAGTTTTACTACTTTTTAGTGTTATGATTATATGTTATTAATTTGCTATAACTTATCCAAGAGTGGCTGTAATCAGCCCTAATTGAAAATCTTAAAAGTTACTATTTCTTTCTTTTGTAATACAGTGCTAGACACAATGCAGTCTATCCTTCAAAGTCCACCACACGCAAATCATTTTTGAGAAGAATGGAAACCTCAAATCTTGGGTACAGATAGATGGTAATTAGCTCCTATAAAACTTTGATTAACTTGTTAATTTTACATCATAATGAAATATGTACATATGTTCAGTGGTAGACTTAAGTAACTCAGTACCTACAAGTTTGACCTATTTACCCAATTTAACTAATTAGCAACCACCGTTTGTCATAGGAAACAGACAAAGAGAGGAAAATAAATGAGTGGAATACTAATAGTTGAGAAGGCATTATAAACATAGCCAAACATACAAAAATCACAAAACTACTTGAGAAATACTTATAGAAATTGACTAAATCATGATAATTGAACGATTTATTGCAGCAGAATAGCCATTATAGTTTTACATTAGATTACAATCATTTGAGAGTGAATTATAAGGATGTATTGAGTGTCTGCATAATTCTTAGTAGATTACATGCAGTGCAGGTATTATAACAGATTATCATTGGAACCATTTATTGCATAGTCTCTAATTGATCTGGTCTTCTTGTTGCATGTTACTATATGGTATCTCTCACAAGGCTGCCCACATAGTGTACACTTGCAAAGGTTTGACAGTTCATGGTATGCTGTATTTGCACAAATTTCATGGTGGAATCCGTGTACTGCGAGTCTTGTAAGTACGTGTCTCATCTCAAAATTTGCTGCTGTCCAAGTGCGGTCGATCATGGCCCCGGATCCATAGAATTCCGTTGGTACTTCCTCTCTTTTCTTGAGTAGTGATCTTAGCAGGTTCTCCGATGCTGATGTGTTGGGAAGTAAGAACATTGTCCTTAGATCCTCGATGAGGAAAGATTCTCAGGCGAGAAGGTAGACTAATCTTGATCTTGTGGTTTTTGCTACCCCTAATGCTCTTTTGATATAGGTTGCTTTTACTCTTTCCAATGTTTCTAAGTTCTTTTCATTTAGGTGTATCCATATGATTTCTATCCCATAAGCCAGTATCGGTATTATTTTTGATTTGAAGAGTGCCATAGCTGTGTCTAGATTTAGTGTTCTGATGGAACTTATTTCGTTTATCGCTCTGATGGCCTGCGTCGCTTTCTCTGTTGTGTGTTTAGTGAAGCACTTTGCAGACGGCTGGAGTGTTATCCCTAGATATTTGTAATCTTTTGTGATAGATATTTCCTTTCCTTGTAGTGCAATTCTTGTTTTTGGGATTTGCCCACCTGGTCTGAATACCATCATTTCCGTTTTGTTGGTGTTGATTACAAACTTGTGTTTTCTACACCATTTTTCCACGTCTTCTATAGTCTCCTGTAGTTTCATTAAGTTTTTTGAGCCTATCACGATGTCGTCCGCGTAGGAATATGCTTCGACATCTTCGTCATGAGCGATTTCCATAATGTCCTTTGCTGCCAGAATGAACAGGAGCGGGCTTAGTGAGTCTCCTTGGAGTACTCCATTTGTTTGCCTTATTGGTTCAGACAGGTCGAGGTTGTCCGAGATTCTTATCTCATTCCATTCATTTATGGAGTTTATAATCCTCGTCCAGACGCTGTCTCTTCCCAGAGTTTCGTCGAGCATCCTTTTTACTAATGATTGGTCGAGGAGATCGAAGGCCTTTGTGAAGTCTGTGAATACAGCATAATGTTTTTGCTTCTTATCGATGGTTTGCCATATGTTTTTTAAAAGCAGCTCCACTGCTGTGATAGTGGATCTTTTTTCCCTGAACCCAAATTGAGATTCTGGGAGGTGGTCTTCCAAAGTGTGTCTTATTCTTCCTGTGATTAGTTTTGTGAATGCCTTAAAAGGGTTGTTTTCCAAGGCTATTCCTCTGTATTTGTTTGTGTCCTTTGGGTCGCCCTTCCCTTTGTACATTACCCTTACTATTGATTTTCTCCACTGGCCTGGGATTTTTGCTGTTTCAATGCATTTGTTATAAAGTTTTGTCCAGGTTGGTGCTAGCAGATGGGCTGTGTCTTTAAGGTATTCATTGTAAAGCATGTCCGGTCCTGCTGCTTTCTTCCTTTTTGTTGATTCAATGATGTTTCGGACCTCATTCGGAGTGAGTGGGGACCAGGCTGCCATCTCTTGCGGTGTGAGCTCTTGACTTGCTACCTGTGCTCCTTCTGTACCATCTTTGTTGAGAATGTCTTTGAAATGTCTCGTCCATTCGTCCATGCTTATATAGTGTGACTGTTCCTGCTTTCGGGGGCGGATTGCAATGAATGGGTCTCTCCTGGCTTCTTCAGCTAGTCTTCTTCCCTCTTCTTCCCTGTGTGCCGTTCTCTTCTCCCTTGTTAGTGTTTTGTAGGATCTTCTTTTCTCAGCATATGTTTGTAGTAGTGAGTGATTATCTGTGTCCGTTTTTAGTCGGTGTAAGGCTTGGAGTACTTCTTTTCTTTGCTGATAACACTCTTGATCGAACCATGGTTTAGCTCTTCTCACTTTCCTTGCTTTAGGAGTTTCTTGCTTTAGGAGTTTCTCCAGTTCAAGTGCTGTCTCCTCTACTTTTGAGTTGTCAATTAAGGACTCAATTTGTTCTATCTGGTCGTGGTATTCTTCCACTTTCCTTGGATCCAGTCTCCTTGAGAGCAGTCTCTTCTCTTGGTTCTCTCTTGCCTTCCAATCACTTTGTATGACTATGTTCATTGGGATGTGTTTTCTTATAGGTGTGTGGTTTGCATTCCAAAGTGGGCTTATGTCCCCTTTTATGTTTCCTCTTATGAGGGCGATATCATTAGCACTTTTGCCATTATGGCAGAAGTACGTAGGGACATTTGTGTCGTTTAGCAGGATGAGGCCTTCTTCTTGTAGTGACTTGATTACTAATTTTGTTTTGTGATTCAGTACATCCAACCGACAGTTTAAATCCCCTGCGATAAGTAAAGGGATTTCTTTCTTGCTCCGTCTTATTTGTTGGCCCAGTTCATCGATTATGTCTATGGCTGATTCGCTTGGCTGGAAGTAGGTTGCTAATATTGTGATGTGTTTTACTTCTATTAGAATGGAGTGATTTAGTTCTGTTGTCGCTATAATTGGTGTTATCCACGGTTTCAGTAGGACTGTTATTCCCCCTTGGGGTCGCACCCTTTCTCCTTGCTTTGCCAGCATATTTATGTTATAGAATTTAGGGTGTTGCCAATGATCTGTGAGAAAAGTTTCTGTGAATATTGCTACGTCATAACCTTCGAGAAAGTCTGTTGGAGCTATGCATGCTGCGTTTTTCAGTCCTTCTACATTCCATAACATTATCTTCATGTTTTTTCTCCCTTCATTTTCTCCTGGTTTTGTCGTCTCCGGGTACATCTGGTTTTGACACTCTAGTACTGGTGTGCTTCTCATATTGTCTGCTATGTTGTGGCATTGCTCGTCTTGTGCCAGTGAAAATCCTGAGTCTCCTTCAATGACAGCCTCTTGTAGGTTGGCCGGTTTCGGGCTTCATTATATAGGAAGTCCTGATCCCTGATAGGTTTCTTTTTTCTTTCTCCCCTCCCATATCTTATCTGTCGGGTCTCTGATGACCTTACTTCTTTTCCTGTTGTTTGCATTATCTGTTCCTCTTTTGGGGGTGGGGGTAGTGGGTCCTCTTCTGTTGCTGATGATGTTGCTTCTTTTTCCTCTATCGGGCATGGTGAGGTTTGTGGGTCTGCTTCTGTTGGTGATGGGGTTGTTTCTTTTTCTTTTATGTGGCACAGTGGAGACTTTCCTGCCTCTTCCTTCATTGGTAGCATTATGGGTATGTGTGTCTGCCCTTGTAGTTTGTCAAATTTTTCCAAAATTTCTTTGCACAGAATAGTTTTTCCATGGAAATAGATAATATTGAGGGTGGAAAAACCAGAATGATACATGAACTGATGCAATAAACAGTGTTCATTTTGTTCTTGATTATCAGAGGTGCCATAAATGGTGCACTGAATTGTGAAAAAGTCAGAAGAATGTGAAGAGGTCAGTTTCCATCAACTATTTGATGGTATACCTTATAAAATCCAACTCTGTAACCTTATACCTGCAGTCTGTGTTGAACTCATGATACTTTCAAATAAACCTCCATTAACTAATCATCTTGAAATGTCAGGCTTCTAAATACTACTGAATTGTGAATATCTTTCTGTCCTCCACATGTGCATTTTTGTCTATCTGTCAATATCCTGTAGTTGTCATTCTGTTGATAAAGAAACTACACTAGTAAAACCAATTACACACCAGTCAAGATGCCCTGATTCATCTTGTGGAGAATGTGGTCTCTGGTATTACTTGGTCTACAACTCTTCAGTAATACTGCATAATGAAATAAGAGACTATTCTGGCCACCTTACACTCAGCTATATATTTCAAATATAAGCATGTCTGATAGTGTAACATCATTAATAAAGTTATTTAACCTTTTGAAAACTGTTTACCCATAAAGGTAACTCAAATCGAACAGAAGTCAAAAATTAATCATGGATTACACAAGGAATAAAGACGTCATATGGGACAAAAAGAAAACTGTGTATACTACCTGTGAACAATTCAGATGTTAGCATTATAAAGCATTACAATGAATACTGCAAAACTACTGAAGCAAGTAATCCAGAAATCTCAGCAGCTTTATTATGAGAAAAAGATAATTACGTCAAGCAACAAAATGAAAACTATATGGGATATAGTGAAGACAGAAAGAGGTAGGGCCAAAAAGGAAGAAGAACAGATAGCTAAAAATAAACGAGACATTGGTAATAAGTGTATGTAATGTTGCGAACCTCTTAAACAAGTACTTTGTTTCTGTTACCGACAGATTGGGGTTGTCAGGTTCGGTAAACAGTGCAATGGAGTATCACTGTTACAATCAAAATTAAGTAAAATGGAAATGACAGTCTTGTCTCCTAAAGAAGTAATGTGGACCACAAAATCCTTGAAATATGAGTATTCTAGTGGTTATGATAACATATCAGTGAAGTTAATCAAAGAGTGCTCATGTGACTTGAGTTCTTTCTTAAGTTATTTATGTAATCAATCTCTTATCGGCAGGGCATTTCCAGACAGGCTAAAATATACTGAAGTTAAGCCTTTTTGCAAGAAGGGGCATAAAAGATACCATGAAACTATCTACCAATTTTACTTTTGCCAGATTTTTCAAAAATATCTCCTTAAGCATCTGACTGCAAATAGTATATTGTCCAAGTCACAGTCTGGGTTTGTTAAGGGTTCTGATATAGAAAAAGCTATTTATATATATGGTAAGAATGTAGTTTATTCATTAGATAACAAATTAGAGACTACTGGCATTTTCTGTGATTGTCAGAAGCCTTTGACTGTGTGAATCACAACATTCTCTTAAGTAAATCAGAATATTATGGTGTTACCAGCAGTGTTGTGAAACAGTTTGAGTCTTACCTAACAGGAAACAAAGATCATCATTGCAAAATACCTATCCAGTAAGCAGTCAGTCTTCATCTGATTGGGAATTAATTACATGTGGTGTTCCTCAAGGTTCCATCTTGGGCCCATTGTTTTTTTGTGTGTACAGTAAAGACCCCTAGCATGTTACTTTGCCAGATGCTAACTTTGTTTTGTTTGTAGATGATACAAACATTACAATAAGTAGCAAGTCAAGTACAGATTTAGAAATGGCTGCTAATGAAATTTTCCCTGTCATTAAACGTTTAAAAGACCCACTATATGCAGTTCAGAACATGTAAGAGATTTCCTTCCAGCATGTTTATGACATATGAAGACACACAGATTGAAGAGGTTGACAGTGTTAAATTTCTGGGATTACAGCTTGATAATAAATTCAGTCGGGAAGTGCATACTGCAGAATTACTGAAGTGCCTAAACAAGTCTGTATTTGGAGTGAGAATGATGTAAGATGTAGAAGATATGAATATAAAAAATTGCATATTTTGCTTACTTTCATTCTCTTATGACATATGGATCATATTCTGAAATAACTCATCAAACCGAGAAAAAGTTTTTAGCATGCAAAAGCATATGATAAAGTTCATTTGTGGTGTAAATTCAAGAACATCACGTAGAAACCTGTTCAAGAAATTTTGTATTCTAACCACTGTATCTCATTATATTTATTCCTTAATGAAATTTGTTGCAAGTAATACATCTTTATTTCCAACCAATAGCTCAATACATAGCACCTATACTATAAATAAGAACAATCTACATAAAGACCTAAAATCCTTACCTTGGTCCAAAAGGCACCAATATTCAGGAACAAACATTTTCAATAAATTAACAGCAACCATTAAAAACTTGATTTCAGATAAAGCATAGTTTAAACAGAGTTTTAAAGTCTTTTTGAGAGACAACTCCTTCTACTCTATTGATGAATATCTTTACAGGGTCTGTTAGATCACTTAAGTAAAAATGTCTGTTAGATTTCAGTTTTGGCAGCCCTTGATCACAACAGTCAGGATTAGATATTTTGGGTATGATCAGTTTATTAAAAGTGTATAACTATGTTTCATTCTCACAGTGTATTAATTCTGTAAATATTAGCACTTCCAGTTTACCATAATGTATTCAATTCTTTTGAAAATCTCCTGACAAATGATCAAAGTTGTGAGCATTACATTCAAATTTTTTAATGCTTTTTTGTGTTATTCTTTCTGACTTGTTCCACAGCCATGAGAATCATTGATTTTTTTGGTCTATGGAATGAAAACTGAATCTAATCTAATCTAAGCACTTGAATACAGCGTCAGTAAATCATGTGTCTGTAGTGTAAGTATCCACTTCAATGGGAGTGAGTGATGTACAACATGGCTTGTTGGAATGTGTTACATGGCAAGCTTTTGGTTGCATAGAAGATATCAATCACAGTGTGGGGTAACAAATTCCACTAGGTGTCCCAAAATTTAATTTTGAAGCTTTGAACTCATTCTCAAAGTGTAATATGTATTCTTAAAAGTTCAAGTGATATCATCCTTCAGTAATCACAGCCATAAATGATATTAGTCCTCAAACATAGGCTGCTATAGTAGGTGACAGACTGCCCTTCAATGGCAAGTCAAGTAAATGCAATAGCATTCATTTGAGGGGCAACATGTTACAGATGTGTGAGTATTATTCAATAGCCACAGTCATTATGCTCCAGACCTTAATCCAGTTGAGCATGCTTCAGATTCATACATTACAGATCTTATTGCTGTTGCTGAGCTCAAAATTTATCTTCTCAAGGAATGGAAAAATTTCACTTCGGAGTGCATTACAGTTCCATGTAATCAATGGCATGCAAGTGGAAACCAATGCTTTGCATTCACAGTGACCACTCGGAATGTTTAATTACATTAATTACATATTTTTTAAATAGTGGTAACAACTCAGCATATAGTTTAGGTGCTGAGTGATAACTAGTCACGTAAATGAGATTGAAAACTTTTCTAAGTCATTGGACAATGTCCTTCTTCACAGAACACACACACATGTGAAACCTCTTTATAAAAACAGCAGGGAGCACACACAAAGATGCAATACATTGTAGATGAAAGAGCGCATTTATTTTAACATACATGCAGGCATAATAACAAGAAAACAGAAAAATATACGTCAAAGTTCACACGACAGCTAGTCCACCTCACTGACAACTCCCTTCATTCTTGACCCCCATTAACTTCTGATGATAAGTTTTCAACTTCAGGTCGTCAGTTGCTTTCGTTAACAATCAGCCACATTCTTCTCACTTGCAGTATGTTGTTGGCTTCCATTTTCTACATCTACATCTACATTTATACTCCGCAAGCCACCCAGCAGTGTGTGGCGGAGGACACTTTACGTGCCACTGTCATTACCTCCCTTTCCTGTTCCAGTCACGTATGGTTCGCGGAAAGAACGACTGTCTGAAAGCCTCCGTGCGTGCTCTAATCTCTCTAATTTTACATTCGTGATCTCCTTGGGAGGTACAAGTAGGGGGAAGCAATATATTCGATACCTCATCCAGAAACACACCCTCTCGAAAACTGGCGAGCAAGCTACACCGCGATGCAGAGCGCCTCTCTTGCAGAGTCTGCCACTTGAGTTTGTTAAACATCTCCACAACGCTATCACGGTTACCAAATAACCCTGTGACGAAACGCGCTGCTCTTCTTTGGATCTTCTCTATCTCCTCCGTCAACCCGATCTGGTACGGATCCCACACTGATGAGCAATACTCAAGTATAGGTCGAACGAGTGTTTTGTAAACCACCTTCTTTGTTGATGGACTACATTTTCTAAGGACTCTCCCAATGAATCTCAACCTGGTACCCACCTTACCAACAATTAATTTTATATGATCATTCCACTTCAAATCGTTCCGCACGCATACTCCCAGATATTTTACAGAAGTAACTGCTACCAGTGTCTGTTCCGCTATCATATAATCATACAATAAAGGATCCTTCTTTCTATGTATTCACAATACATTACATTTGTCTATGTTAAGGGTCAGTTGCCACTCGCTGCACCAAGTGCCTATCCGCTGCAGATCTTCCTGCATTTCGCTACAATTTTCTAATGCTGTAACTTCTCTGTATACTACAGCATCATCCACGAAAAGCCGCATGGAACTTCTGACACTATCTACTAGGTCATTTATATATATTGTGAAAAGCAATGGTCCCATAACACTCCCCTGTGGCACGCCAGAGGTTACTTTAATGTCTGTAGACGTCTCTCCATTGATAACAACATGCTGTGTTCTGTTTGCTAAAAACTCTTCAATCCAGCCACACAGCTGGTCTGATATTCCGTAGGCTCTTACTTTGTTTATCAGGCAACAGTGCGGAACTGTATCGAACGCCTTCCAGAAGTCAAGAAAAATAGCATCTACCTGGGAGCCTGTATCTCTTCCATGACGAAATTTTTAGATCCATGTGCTTGGTTATTTCCAAAGCCTCATGATTTTCAGTTTCCTTGTGCTATGATTCTTGATGAAAATCTTCATAGGACAGGACAGAAAAAAATCTTGACTAGTCTTACTGAGAAAACTGTTCATCCAAATTGCTTCTCATACTGTTTCACTCAGTGCAACAAACTCTGCTTCAACAATACTTATTTCATCAATTCGTTGTTTTCTGCTGTTCCAGCTGGTAGCAGCACTCCAAAAACTGTTAAATATCCACCAAAGGATTTATGGTGATGTGGCTCAGCTCCCAGTCTGCACCAGTATACATCTAGGTTTTCTTATCAATCTTGTGGTAAAAAAGCGCATCATTTATTGTCCCTCACACATAACATAGTGTGTGTTTGATGGCTCGCCAGTGCTCCTCGCTCAGATTGATGATGAACTGTCTGAAAAGTCAGTAGATTTGCCACATCAGTCCTGGTACCCATTGTCAAGTATAAGCTTCCACTTGCAGTTCTATATTTTTGTGCTTCATGTTCACTGAGCTTGTCTTTATCTTTTGCATTTTGTAGTTTTATATTCATGATGAGAGGTGTTTATACAGGATCGCAGTTTTCCATTTGGAATTCTCTTAAGATTTCTTTTGCATATGCTGTTTGGTGTAAAATCAGTGTTCCATCTTCTCTCATAATTCAGACTGACTATACCTGTCATTTTACTCCAAGATTTTACTTAAGATATTTTCCATTTTCTTTATTTCACTTATCTCATCATGCAACATTATATCATATACTTATGAAGTTAGTATGAGTTCACAGCGCAGAGTATAATAAACACATGGGTCAGCTGCTGATCACAAAATCCCTTGTTTGCACAAGAACTCTTCGAGTGTCTTATTCCATCTTCTGTCAGATTGATGCAACCCAGAGATGCACTTTTCAAGTGTGCATATCCATTTGCCATTGTTCAGTTCCTCTTGATTTGCTATTCTCTTGAATTTTCTTTGAAGTTTCTCAGTGGTATCTCTGAAACCAATGGGTAGTTCCACATAGACCTCATCTTCTATGTTAGCCATCAAATATGCCACAATGACATCTAAGTAATGAATTTCCAAATCTTCTTCAACTGCTATTCCCATATGTAGTCATATAGTTTTCATTTTCATGACTGGACTGTAACATTTGTTAGAACCAGTTACTGGTCTCTGCTCATTGCATAAAGCTACTACGTGTGTACTATGCCAGGCAGTTCTTCCAATTTCAGCGTACTTCCGCTTCAAAACCTATTTTGTGGGTATCATTTTTGTGACACAAATATCGAGGTCCAGCTTTGCATTAGGTGTTCCAGCTCTTGTGACATTACTTCTTGCCATTTGTTTTTATTGTCAGCTGACATGGCCTGCTTTATGGACCTTTTTCTCTTGGAGTATTCTCTTTTTCAATTGCACATGCCTTCTTATTTTCATTTGTCTTGTAGTCCATCAACATTATGGTGGTTTAACTTGTCACCCAGAACTTTTTCTGTAGTTTCTGTTCATTATAAGTTCTTGTAGTTCACAGTTATTATCATCTGTTATAGGGTAATTGTCCTCATCACTCTCATCCGCCCCTCATTCTCCTTTCCTTCATCAATGTGTTTGGAAGCCACACGTTTCCAGTCTTCACTTTGTTCATCATCAAGTGCTTCTCCTCTTTCCGTAATATCTATATTCTGTAATGCTCCTTCATCATTTGTGATAGTTGTAGTCTTCAGATCAATCACTTTTGTAAACCTTCATTCAATTCTGCAGTAAAGATACTGTTATCAGATACAACATCCCTGCCAATTGTTAGATTTACTGTTTATGGATTCCTCAGTCTGCAGGCTTTCATGACTTCCGAATATACAATCATTAAATGACGTTATCCTTTTGGTTCAAATTTGCCATGTCTGTTTTTCATTTTTGCTGATGCATGACAGTCGAATAACCATAGATGATTAAGTTTGGTTCTCGTCCATGCCATCATTTGCAGAGAGTTTCTCCATCATTTGCTCTTGTTAGATATCTATTTTGCAACTAATTTGCTCTTGCTATTGCTTCACCCCAAAAATTTTGTGAAATTCCTCTCTCCAAAATTGTATATCACACAATATTTGAAAATGTTTGGTTAACCCTATCAGACCTGAATTTTTCTGGGGGAAGGAGAATTTTTATTGATGTGGTAATGCTCTTAGGTGATTTTTTAATTATTTTAGGTGCAAGGCTTATACAAAAACATATACCTGTTTTCAAAACATACTTTCTACAGTTGGCTTAATTTTATCAACTAAAATAACTAATTACAAAATACTTTCTATTGTAATAGACAGTGAAATGATCATTCAATAATTATCATGCAGAATAAGAGTAGCAGTATTCAATTAAACAGTGGAATATAGCGAACCAACCACATCTGTCTATGCCGGTGGTCTGGTGGTTACAAGCTGCTGTGCACTGTCATGAGCTGTTGCACACTGGTACATTGACTGGCTGATATTTTCATAGTGATGCCCAACAGTTGTTAGCACTTGCATATAATGAAAAGATTTAACAGTCACACATGTGTACCTCAGGTTTCCATTAGGAAAAATACTTCTGTTGCAGCTAAGGCATACTAAAAGTTAATGTACTTACTTATAGCCGAAGAGTCTGAAAGGCTTAAATCATTTTGCAACACTGTTTTGTTGAGGTGTGTCAGGGACAGTCAGTTGCCTCCAAATTCCTTCTTTTAGCTGATATTCTTCAAGTTCTTTACTCATATATTCTTCTCCATTGTCCAAACATAGCATTTCTTATCTTCTCCATTGAAAATTTTCTGCTTACAGGGTGTATTCGTTGAATGCTTGAAATACTTCACTTTTAACTTTAAGTAAAGCTATTACAGCATATCTCAAGATCTCATAAATGAATGTGACAATGTATTTCACTCCCCAACATGACTGGAGTCCATATACATAAATTACATCAGAGTGTATCAAATGTAGAGGTTCATTTGTCCTGTTTTCAGTCTGTTTGGGGAAGTGCTTGGCGCTCATATTGCCTTCGTGCACATACTGCGCTACTCTTTAATTTGGTCTACTGACACTTCAAGAATTATTCCATTGCATTTGACCTTTTCTTAGCTTTACCAATGTGAATGTACCCTAGCCTTCAGTGCCATGAATCCATTTCCCGACTAATGGTAAGATTTGTGACAGAGCCGAGTCCTCGCATTGAGATACTGGAGTTTCTGATACCAATGTAGTACAAATTGCCTTTCTTTGAAGCATTCATGATTATTTCCCTGTTTTTTTTCCTGATTCTAGCTTCGGTTTTTGCAAAAGATATTATCAGTCCTTTACTGGTCACCTGAGGGACTGATATCAGATTGCACATGATGTCTGGAATGAGCAATGTATTATGCAATTTGGTTGACCTACACATTCTTCTGATAGGTTTACGAAGTCTGTCTAAAAAGTATCTGATCTTTGATTTTCCCAAACAAAATAGAGATGCTAGCGTAGCACCACTGTACACAGTAGAGGAAGAGAGCTTCATTCGCATGCGTGAATTTTGTCCCTGCCTTCCAGCACATCAGTTGCTGCCTGTCGGTTGCTGAGTGAGGTGCTACACAATGTGTTTGTCGGATTACCGATTCTCTCAAGATGACTGAATGTGTTGAGCAAAGATACTGCATCAAATTTTGACAAAACCTTGGTGATTCTCAAAGCAAAACAATTCATAAGATTCAGCAGGTGTTTGGAAAATACGCAATGGGTGTAACACAAATTAAGGAGTGGTTCAACCGATTCAAAAATGGCTGCACATCAGTGGAGAGTGGCCAGCACTCTGGCAGGCCCCAAACTGCTCAGAGTGCAGCTGTTGTTGAGAGGGTGCAAAATTTGGTTGTGGCATATCGTCGTTTGACTGTGCGAGAAATTGCCCAAGAGGTTGGAGGGAGTAAAGATTCTGCACATGCAATTTTTTGTGATGATTTGAACATGCACTGAGTGGCTGCAAAATTTGTGCCCAAGTTGTTGTCGCCAGATGAATGACATTGCAAAGGACCTTCTGGATACCACCAACACTGATCCTGGGTTTCTAAACACTGTGATAACTGGAGATACGTCATGAGTGTTTGGGTACAACCCAGAAACAAAAAGACAGTCATCGCAATGGAAGCATCCCGAGTCTCCAAGGCCGAAGAAAGTACAGCAGGTGCGAAGCAAAATCAAGGTGATGCTGACTGTCACCTTTGATGTCTGTGGAATTGTGCATCACAGATATGCACTGGAAGGACAAACTGTGACAAAGGAATATTACGTAGATGTTCTCTGGTGACTCTGTGATGCAGTTTGGCACAAAAGACCAGACATGTAGACAGCGAAAAATTGGCAACTGCATCATGAACGCACCTCACACATTCATCCCACTTGATCAAAAATTTCTTGGCCAAACATGGAATTACAGCCATTCGCCAACCTCCCTACTCTCCAGACATGGATCCTTGCGACTTCTGTTTGTTTTCAAAATGAAGATGCCACTGAAAGGATCCTGTTCTGAGCATAGAGAAGAGATATTGTGGAACACGATGATGGAGCTAAACACGATTCCAAAAGAAGACTTCCAAAGGTGTTTCCGGCAATGGAAGGATCGGTGGACTAAGTGTGTGCAAGCACAAGTGGCCTACTTTGAAGGGGATTAGGGTCCCAATCCCGTCAGGTATTCGAAATACTTTTTCTAGCCAATGGTAGGATACCTTGTAGACAGGCCTCATATGTGCACAATGCTGAAATCAGTGCTTTTCAAATGCCCACTACTGGCTACTTGCAATGATTCTTCATGTTTGGTGAGAGTGACAAATTTGTCGTGCCGGTAAGTCATGTAGTTTGTTACTCCACTGTCCAGAATCCACACATCATCTCTTTAATTTTCTCGTAAGTGATGTTTGTGCTTATGAATATGTAACAGTGTCCAACATGGTTGCACTTAATACATTTGTAGAACGACAAATGTATCATTATGTTTCACTCTCAGTAATGCACTTATGCTAGCAGAGAGTGTTAAAGAATTTGAAGACGTTTTGTCTGCCTCTTTTCTATGGTTTGCTTGCTCATTGTTTGAAATGCGGTCAACAATTTGTGGGTAATATTTAATAATATGTCTGTGCTCTGTACAGTGAAAGTGTCATTGACAACTATGATATGCTTTTTGTGTAATTGCTGTGACTGTTATCATACTGGCTGTTGACATAGCCAGTACATTTCTGCTCCACTTTGTTTGTTGTGACTGGCATTTTCTGACAGCTGAAACTTTTAATGCTCTCATTGACTTTCACATTTTGTGCTTGTAAGTCATTGAGCTTCTTCTAAGAGATGATTTTTTTTAATTTCTGAAGAGAGAAATCCATCTCATTACACTGCATTCTTCTTGAAAAAGTCTTGTATTTGAAAGAAAGACCCATAGAGGTGTGCACAGCTGCTTGTTTGTCATATAATTCTACACCAGATCAGCATACTTTTCTCATCAGGGCATTGCACCTCCCAAGGTAATCTAACATTGATTTGTCCACTTTCTTTTTGATGTTTGTGTATTCCTATAGTGCAGGCATTCCTCCCCACAAGTTAAAATCTGTATGGGAATCTTTCAACAAGTCGCATTATTTATTTATTTCACAGTTTCACAGAATTGTGTATCATCATCTAAACTATCATCTGCTGTTGTTAGTAGACTTCCAGCACAATTTCATTTGCAGTTTATTTGTCTGGTGCCTTTAATTCCCCTGCCAGGGTCAATTGCATGCTGACACTGTTTACTTATGAGAATTCTGTTAATTCCTTGCAACTAGTACTGGCAGTTATCTTGATTGAACTGTTCAATTTTTCACTTGTCTACTGTGTTTGATCATTTATCTATTATGCTGTAAATACACTCCTGGAAATGGAAAAAAGAACACATTGACACCGGTGTGTCAGACCCACCATACTTGCTCCGGACACTGCGAGAGGGCTGTACAAGCAATGATCACACGCACGGCACAGCGGACACACCAGGAACCGCGGTGTTGGCCGTCGAATGGCGCTAGCTGCGCAGCATTTGTGCACCGCCGCTGTCAGTGTCAGCCAGTTTGCCGTGGCATACGGAGCTCCATCGCAGTCTTTAACACTGGTAGCATGCTGCGACAGCGTGGACGTGAACCATATGTGCAGTTGACGGACTTTGAGCGAGGGCGTATAGTGGGCATGCGGGAGGCCGGGTGGACGTACCGCCGAATTGCTCAACACGTGGGGCGTGAGGTCTCCACAGTACATCCATGTTGTCGCCAGTGGTCGGCGGAAGGTGCACGTGCCCGTCGATCTGGGACCGGACCGCAGCGACGCACGGATGCACGCCAAGACCGTAGGATCCTACGCAGTGCCGTAGGGACCGCACCGCCACTTCCCAGCAAATTAGGGCCACTGTTGCTCCTGGGGTATTGGCGAGGACCATTTGCACCCGTCTCCATGAAGCTGGGCTACGGTCCCGCACACCGTTAGGCCGTCTTCCGCTCACGCCCCAACATCGTGCAGCCCGCCTCCAGTGGTGTCGCGACAGGCGTGAATGGAGGGACGAATGGAGACGTGTCGTCTTCAGCGATGAGAGTCACTTCTGCCTTGGTGCCAATGATGGTTGTATGCGTGTTTGGCGCCGTGCAGGTGAGCGTCACAATCAGGACTGCATACGACCGAGGCACACAGGGCCAACACCCGGCATCATGGTGTGGGGAGCAATCTCCTACACTGGCCGTACACCACTGGTGATCGTCGAGGGCACACTGAATAGTGCATGGTACATCCAAACCGTCATCGAACCCATCGTTCTACCATTCCTAGACCGGCAAGGGAACTTGCTGTTCCAACAGGACAATGCACGTCCGCATGTATCCCGTGCCACCCAACGTGCTCTAGAAGGTGTAAGTCAACTACCCTGGCCAGCAAGATCTCCGGATCTGTCCCCCATTGAGCATGTTTGGGACTGGACGAAGCGTCGTCCCACGCGGTCTGCACGTCCAGCACGAATGCTGGTCCAACTGAGGCGCCAGGTGGAAATGGCATGGCAAGCCGTTCCACAGGACTACATCCAGCATCTCTACGATCGTCTCCATGGGAGAATAGCAGCCTGCATTGCTGCGAAAGGTGGATATACACTGTACTAGTGCCGACATTGTGCATGCTCTGTTGCCTGTGTCTATGTGCCTGTGGTTCTGTCAGTGTGATCATGTGATGTATCTGACCCCAGGAATGTGTCAATAAAGTTTCCCCTTCCTGGGACAATGAATTCACGGTGTTCTTATTTCAATTTCCAGGAGTGTATATCATACAGTAAGAAAATTTTCCAACTTATTTTCATCAGATTCAGTCACATCTAACACTTTTCACACTAATTTTGTATATATTGCATAGAAATCCTCTTCTCCATATGCAAAATGGAAAATTTTTCTGCATTAACAGCTTCTCAGTGTTTTGAAAGGTGTTCCAGCCTGAAACTTCCTGACAGATTAAAACTGTGCTCTGGACTGAGACTCATGCTGAGGACCTTTGCCTTTTATGGACAAGTGCTTTACCAGCTGCGTTACCCAAGCATGACTTTACTTCTGCCAGTGCCTCATCTCATACCTTCCAGACTTCATAGAAGTTCTCCTGCAAAACTTGCAGGACTAGACTCATGGAAGAAAGGTTATTACAGAGACAAGGCTTAGCCACAGTCTGGAAGATTGTTTCTGTAATGAATTTTCATTCTGCAACAAAGTGTGCACTGGTATGAAACTTCCTGGGCAAATGTCTCCCGTTCAAGTCCTGATGCAGCACACAGTTTCAATATGCCAGGAAGTTTCATATCCACTTCATTACCATCTCATCAAAAATACAAAAACCATGTACCATGCATAAAATATTCCCAGAAAAAAAAATCAAAAGCAATTTGGAGAATTATTAAGGATAAAAATGAATAAACTCAGTAAGATTATGATATCCAACATCTTGATTACAGTAATGGCAGCAAGACAGATGAGATCAAATTCAAATCATTAGCTAATAATGTCAGTAATTTTTTCCTGGTGGTAGTTGAAAACACAGAGACAAATTAAAGACCAAAGGAAACAGGTCCAAAGGATTTACTTTGTCAGACATTGCCTATTCCATCTCAAGACATCAGTTTTACCAAATCATCAGAATACTAAAATCTTGTTGTGACTTGGTAGTACAGCTCCCTCCCCCATTCCCCCATCTTCCTTTGATTAACATTGTAGCCAGTCAGTGGGTCAGTATGTATTTCCCTAAAGACTGAAATATGTGTTAGTAGCACCCGCTTATAAAAGTGGAGATAAGCAAGTGATCTTTAATTACTGAGCTACCTTCCTATATTCTAATAGAATTAAAAATTGTAATGGTCTTCATCCCAATATAATGTAATTACAACTTGTGATAACCAGTTTTGGTTTACTAGCAACCATCCTCAGATCATACTCAAGGTATAAATGGTGCTGAAGTACAGCGTTAACTACAACAACATCCTTACTAAGCATAACTTTTCAGTATTAAAAGCCTGGTCAAAACATGAATAACTAGTAGGGTAATGATTGCTGCACAGCTTCCTACTAGTTTATATGCTAACAGTCATGCTTTGACTATTCTCTTAATATTGGCAAATTACACCGATGATTTTGTGGTTAACGCTGTTCTTAGGTGCCATTTACAAGTGAAAATAGTTGCTATCAACTAACAGCTTATAATTTAGTTGCAATTATTGTGATCAAGACCATCAAAATTTATAATAAATAATAAAGACTGTTGTTTCTCCTCCACCTGATTTCATGTCTTACAAATAATGCTCTTAGAACTAAACAATAAAAATTACCCCATTGTTATTTTCTGTGATCTTTTCAAGGCCTTCAGTTATGTAAATCATAAAATTCTACTAGGGTGACTAAAATGGTACAGTTTTAAAGGCATTTTCCTTGCATGAATGGCATCATATGTTAACAATTTTAAACCAAGTGCCACATTAATAAATGATATTACAGGAATAAGTGGGGAAACATTAACTTACCTGTGGTATCCTGCAAGTTTTGTATTGCGTCTGCTTTCCTTGTTGCACTACATAAACGATTTACCAAGGATGTTGGAGAACTCATAAAAAAACAGTAAAGTTTGTGATGTTTGTATACTGGTAAATGGCCTGAATTATCAATCAGTAATGGAACAGGCTGACAAACTGGTTCGCAGCTAAAAGCCTAACCATTAATCTTACAAAAAGTCAGATTATATAATTCCAAACAAATAAAAATGACTTACAGTTACCAGAAGTGGACATCAGTTAGTATATACTGGCTAAGTCATCATGCATGAAGTTCATAGGCATGCAGATTGATAATAAACTGAGGTGGTAATATCTTGTGGAAAAATTAGCCAGTAAGCTCAGCTATATTTGTATTGCTCTTAGAAATCTCTCTCTTTATGTTACTAGTGTAGTTTTCGTAGCATCACTCATTATGTCTTACAGAATAATTTCTGTGGTAGTGCAGCTAAGGTCAAAAAAGTATTTAGTCCAGAGATGCTTGCATTAAGGATATCAATCAAATTTGATAACCAAACATCTTGCAGAAACCTCTTGAGGGAACTAGGCTGTCTTACAATCTAAAGCATATTATCCAAAATTATATTTGTTGTTAATAACAAGAATGGATTTAAAATGAATTGTGCTGTTCACTGCCTCAGTTCTAGAAGTAAGAATAATTGTAATATAAACTACACCTCCTTGTGTAAGTTTCAGAAAAGAAATTTATATTTTGGTACAATTATCTAGAATAAGTTACTGGTAGACATTGTGCAGGAAAATGAAAATCCCCAGATATTTATAAGTAAAGTGAAATACTGCATTCTTAGCATCTCCTACAATTCATCAGAAGACTTGTACTTACGGATTTAAATTTCTCATAACTCTGATGTTTATGTTAAACACATCTTGAATTTGTCAGTATACAGTTGTGTCTTATGAGAGGTAACACCCTTTTATTTCATGAATGGTTCAGAATATCACAGTTAGGTTTTTGGCAAACTATAGTATGCAAAGGCTCATGCAATTCTGAGCTATGTTTAATCCTTGTAACTCTTCTATCAACTGAGATATTGGAGAAATTATGTTTTTTAGGAACTACATACTTTTTAAGGACTAATGTGTTATAGATTAGATTAGATTAATACTTGTTCCATAGATCATTAATACAACACTTCATGATGATGTGGAACATGTCAGATTAATAGAAGGTGTCTATACAAGATATTACATTACACAAAATATTACATGACACTTAATTTTTGTGTGTGTGTGGGGGGGGGGGGGGGGGGGGAGGGGGGGAAATTACCCACTTACTATATCCAAAAATTCATGTAATGAGTAGACAGTTGCCATTAAGAAATTCTTTTAATTTCCTTTTAAATGCTATATGGCTATCTGTCAGACTTTTGATGCTATTAGGTAAGTGACCAAAGACTTTTGTGGCAGCATAATTTACCCCCTTCTGAGCCAAAGTTAGATTTAACCTTGAGTAGCAAAGATCATCCTTTCTCCTAGTGTTGTAGCCATGTACACTGCTATTACTTTTGAATTCGTTCAGATTGTTAATAACAAATTTCGTAAGTGAATATATATATTGTGAGGCTACAGTGAAGATCTTTAGCTCTTAAATAACTGTCTGCAGGATGATCTTGGATGAGCTCCAGAATTATTTTGATCACATGCTTTTATGCAATGAACACTCTTTTACTCAATGATGAGTTACACCAGAATATGATGCCATACGAAAGCAGAGAAAGAAAATAGGCATGGTAAACTAATTTACTCAGATGTATATCGCCAAAATTTGCAATGACCCTAATAGCATAAGCAGCTGAACTCAAACGTTTCAGCAGATCCTTAGTGTGTTTTTCCAGTTCAACCCCTCATCAATGCATGCACCCAGAAATTTTGAATATTCTACCTTAGTTACCGATTTCTGATCGAAGCCTATATTTATTAATGGTGTCATTCCATTTACTGTGTGGAACTGTATGTACTGTGTTTTGTCAAAGTTTAATGAGAGCCCATTTGCAGAAAACCACTTAACATATGTTAATGTTGGTGTCACCAATAATTGAAAGTAAGTGCAGAGTTCTGGTTACTATCTGTTAACTTAATAACTATGTTTGCAGGAACCGGAAAGTGTGTCCACTGATAAGAAGCAGACTAAAATACACCAGTCAAAAAGTGTGAGGTCACAACCAGAGGTTCCCTTTAGTGAAGATGTGACCTCTGTCCAGTCAGTAGCAGCACTTGGTGTTGCTGTTATAGCTATAGGAGAAGAAATAGGAAATGAAATGACTATCAGAATGTTTGGTCATTTGGTAACATTATAAATTTTTATAAATTGGTTTTATATTGGTTTTACCCTATTATTAATATCATGAGCATTAATTAAATCGTGTTGCCTGACAAAAAAGGTGAAGC
Organism: Schistocerca cancellata; assembly: GCF_023864275.1. Lineage (NCBI taxonomy): Eukaryota > Metazoa > Arthropoda > Insecta > Orthoptera > Acrididae > Schistocerca > Schistocerca cancellata. The sequence goes on from NC_064628.1 coordinate 680,236,908, forward strand.
CCCTGGAGGGGAGTAGGAAACAAAATGAATGTTCATGGGTTTAGAGAGTATGTGATGTTATTTCAGAGATTAAAAAATAAGGTCTCAATTTACAAAGAACTTAGCAGTATGAGCCCACTTATCAATAGCATGTTCCACCCCCCTCGGGCCTCAATGCATGCACTGATTCAGCTGAGAAGAGCGTAATACATCTGTTCTATTCTCTCCTGAGGTAAGCTGGCCCTCAACTGTTGTAAGTAGTCCTTAATATCCTGGATCAGGCTCATCCAAGAATTGCGCCCTGCGGGCACGCCCGCACCCCGGGGGCGCAAGGCAGTGTAGTTCAGCACTCGATACACAACAGTGTGTCACTAGTGTCAGCGTAGGAGTGAGAGAGATAGCTGTGGAGTGAGTGAGACTGCACAGCACTGCTCTGCTCTGTACTGTCCCGCGGTCAGATCAAACGTAAGCAAAATATTCTATTTTAGAAATAATTTTATGTAAGGGGTATAGAGTCTCATTCTTACTGTTAGTAGTTACAAGTAATTATTTTTTGTTATACTTCATGCTACAGCTTTTTGTGTCCCTTTTCAGAGTTTAGAAATCGGATCCTTAGTTTGCCGTTTTGTACGTAATAATTTTAACTGACGAAGTTAGAAAACTTATTAAAAATAGAATTAAGGTTATAAAGCTCTTTAATTCTTACAGTCAACATTGTTAAACAAGACAATTAACATTTTACACGTTTTTCTTTTTTGAGGAAATGATTTTGTCTAGGTTTGGCACAATATTCCATGAGACTGCTAACCTCAAAGAATTAGTCAAATTTTTATCGCCAAGTAGTGAATGGTTCTTAGTTTTAGCAAGCTTGAAAAGAGAGTAAAAGCGCTCACAAATATACATGGAATCAAACATTGAGAGAACTTTGGCCACATGCTTGTGCAAAATAGGATATTTCTCTCGTGGAAGACAGCTGTAAAAGTCATTCAAAGTTTTACGTATAAAAAAGTGGTCCTTCAGGCAGATATCACACTGCGGGTCAATCAGCTCTAGTTGAAGCACTTGTGAGATATCCTCTGCCCGAAGGGAAAACGGGTGAACAAATATATCTAAGGCCAGTTGAAGCTCACTTATCTCCAAAAATCTGTTTTCAAACTGTTCTTGTAATTCGCAAATGATTTGAACATATTCTGAAAAATCCACATCTTCTTTAACACTGTCTAGTGCAGGAAAGTGTCCACAATTCTTCTTGTGCAACTGTTTCTCCCACAAAATAAGTTTCTTTTGACATGCTTGAATCATCTGCACTAAATCAACAACAGAGTGATTTTTGCCTTGGAGTGAAATGTTCAAAGTGTTTAAATGACCAATAAGGTCACACAAAAAAGCCAAATTCGCCACCCACTAAGGTCACAAAGTAATTCATCTGGTCGTCTTTTCGTTTCCAAAAAGGTATTTATTTCACCCCTCAAGGAGAAAAACCAATGAAGTACCTTTCCCCTGCTCAGCCATCTTACTTCGGTGTGGTAGGGGATGTCTGGGTATTCCGCTTCAATATCAGCCACAAATTCTTTAAATTGGCGATGTGTGAGTCCATGTGATCAAAGATAATTAACGGTTTGAAGAACTGTGTCCATAACATTTTTCATGTTGACAATCTTCGCACAAAGTGCCTCCTGATGTATCAGACAATGGACTGCTGCAAATAAGGAACAGCTGACTTCAGCCATTTTTGACCTGACGTAACCCAGGAATCCAGTGTGTATCCCTCGTAGTGCAGGGGCTCCATCCATTGTTACACTGGTCAGGCATTCCCATTTTAAACCAATTGACTCTAACACGTTTTACATGGCTAGAAAAATATCCAAACCCACGGTTGTGTCTTTTAATGGTATAAGGTCGAGAAATTCTTCTGTGACACGCAGATTGTCATTGACACCTCGAATGAATATGATGAGGTGAGATATGACCGCAACGTCCACGGACTCATCAAGAGCGATAGAAAATGAAATGAAGTTTGCCGCTCTCTCCCTTAATTGCTGCTCCATATCTAAGGCCATATCTTTGACTCGGCGAGCAACAGTTTGAAGCAAAAGAGCTATTTTTTCAAATTTTTCTGTGAGATCTGCAGGATAAATACAAGCTGCCAAGTTGACCAGGCCATCCTTGATGAGATTCCCAGCTGCAAAGGGTTTCCCTGCTTTCGCAATTCTCAGCAAGCATTTGTAACATGCGCGCAAACTCGGCCCACCTGTTTTCTGCTCCTACCATGACAAAAAAAGAACACATTATTAATTTTGTACAATCCTGTTTTTTAAAACACTTTTGTCATTTTAACAATTAATTGTTTCATTCATTGAAATTCAAATAAAATACCAACTAAAAAAGATTGGTTTTAGGTTTGTTTTCCCCCAGTTCCTCTGAAAAGCTGCCTTAGATGCTAGCAAGGACAGTGAAATGTGGTCGCAAAATAAATTTTTATCTATTGAAATATTTGTGTTGTAATTAATTGAAAACATAGATCAAACTACAACATATGTTTTCCCGCCCGAGAGAGCATTTGTGATGGCTTTTCAGAAAGTGGAAAAAAATGATGCACATGAAACTTTTTCTTATGTCTGTGCAACGCGATTTAATGCAGCTCAAATATAAAAATTAACTGAAAAGAAATGTTCCTTGTTGCTGACAATCTGATATTCGATAACTGGCACATTGCTAAGTGACATATCAGATTATAAAATATAGTTATGTTTATCATCTTTATAAATAATAAAGTCATACGATAGGAAATACTTACTTCGCTGTAATGCTGCTTGAAATTTTCTTTCATTTCTTCAAGCACTGACTGGCATTCCTCTAGTGACAAATTTTCGAACTGATATTTGTGACAGGTATTAAAATACCAAGCAATCGAGTACTTTTTTAAATACATGAGGTTCTGATGACATACTAAACATTTGGCATGATTTTCGACAGCAGTACAAAGGAAATTAATTTCCCACTTGCGTTTAAATAGTGCGGACGCGCCACTCTTCCTTCTTTTTGACTGCTGCTGTTGACCATCCATCTCAATCCTCTGTAGCCTTACTTCTGCTGACTAACGGCTCTGCGTTGCTTTTGACTGCTGCTGGTGTAGCGGTCTGTCATCCTTACGAAGCGCGCGTACAGGGGCATGGCGAGGCGCGGCGGGCGGTTGCGCGGTCCGCACAGCCAGCTGAGCGACACGGCTCGACCACTGCGACAACATACGAATTTGCCCAGGGAGCTGGCCATGGGCAATCGCGAACGCTAGCGTCCCAGGGGCACAGATTGGACGAGCCTGTCCTGGATACTGGTACTTGGAGGGAGCTGACATACAAGCTAGCCTCACATGTGGTCTATTTTGGATAGACCTGGCGATGGGAATACCTCAACACCACACAGATAGGTCAAAAGACTGGCTGCGTGTGGATGAACATTCTCATATTGTAAAATGGCACCACCATACTGTCATACGAGAGGTAAGACATGAGGAGGCAGGGTGTTTGTGATGTACCATTGTGCCATCAGAGTTCCCTTAATCTCCAACAGCCATGGCCTGAAGTCATACCCGACAGCTCCCCAAACTGTGACACCTGGAGTAACATGACTGTGCCTCTCCAAAACGCTGGAAGGATGGAACTACTCCTTAGGTCAGTGCCACACTCACCGGTAATTCAAAATTGCAAATTCGTCACTGATTACAATGTGTGATGCCATTCATCAGCAGTCCATGCTTCCAAAACACAGCACCACTCCAAATGCAGCCATTTGTGTTGGGATGCTTACAGCAGTCTGTGCATGGAATGGTAGTCTAGCTGCTGCTGGTCTCCACCCTGTGGTGTGAAATGACACAGAATGTTGCAGGGAGTCCATTTCTTGTCTCTGGATGGCAGGTTTAGATGTAAAGGGGTTACAGTGTGTTTGGTGCACCCTACAGCAATTCTCTGTTATCATGGTCAGACATGGTCAACCAGAATCTTGACGAAGATTATATCTGCCCTCACATTCCCATCCAGTCCAACATCTGGCCATTGTCCCATCCAAATGTGTGTCTCAGATAAGTGTGCAGCATATCTGTGTTCTGCAATGTGGTCACTCAACATCTGATGCTATTCATGCCCCTTATATATAGGCCAATTAACAATTCTAAATATGAACAACACTGCTCTGGTAGGTGTTCTGCCTATCACAGAGAATTTCAACTCTGCCAACCATGTCTTCTGGGTGCTTCCCTTTTTTGTCAGGCAGTGTATACACAAGAGCATTAAATTGCAAAGTTTAAACAGATGCTCATAGATAAATAAAGAATAAAAGAAGTAGGAGATTGGTGGAGAAATAATGAAATGAAAATTACATATGCATTATGATTTTCGCAAAATAAAGCGCTTTTGAATGAAGGACATAAGTTGGGGTCAGATGGATAGTTAATATTCTTGTTTCTGAATTTCAGTACACATATAAATGCATTCAGATATTATATATGGCCTTAAGAAATTTTCAGCAGCTTGTGACATGTGGAAAAGAATAAGATGAATCAAACAAATGTCATCTAGTTTTTTGCTGATCTTCCTTGAACCAAAGCCCTGATGGCTTTCCTTCTTATCCCTCAATATTTTCCTAGCCCTTACTAGACTTGAGCACCCCTGCTTCCACAAAACAGTGTTTTTCAACTTATGTTTCTGCTCTGCTCTGTACTGTATCTGTAACTGGTGATATTTCATCTCAGTCCTTAGACAGATTCATAATAGACTGTGAGTGGAGCAAAGGGTACTGAAACTTTTTACCAATTTATACTAGAGAAGTAATTTGCACTTTTCAAACCCTTCTGATAATCATATACGAATTTTCATCAGCTTTTGGAGAACAAATACAGGGTGGCTATAAATAAACGTTTCCTATTTAACACATTATAACATGGCAACTAATTACCATATGATTACCAAACTTGGTAGCATTAATGTCCAGAGTATGGAGTGTATGATTTCCATGTGTCACAGCACCACTATACAGTTCCAACTATGGTCAACAGGTGCTGTGATCAGTCATTGTTATTCATAGTCTCACACGCTTGACCAGTTGCAGTGCACTTGTTGACATATCAACATGAACTTAGATAAAATGAGTGGGGCATTATTGGTGATGCTCTATTATCCCAGCTGCACTTTGAGAATATCATCAGCTGAAAGGATTATGTAAGGGTCCTCTTTCTCCACTACTGTGTAGAGCATGATGAAGTAGTTCAAACCAACTGGAGAAGTGGGTGTCACTCCAGGAAGAGGCTGATGACCGGTTGCACCTCAGTTGGTTGACGAAATCACTGTTGCTATGGCAGACAACACTGTGTGCAATCCCTGATTGCCAGGCAGCGTGTGTGCTAGGTCACAACAGCTGAACACTGCATGGTCCACTGTACGAAAGGTGCTTCGAATCATTCTCAAATGGTACCCATACGAGATCCATATTGTACTGCAGCTTGCACCACAGGACACACAACAACATGTTGACTTCACTCTCCACTCTCTCACAAGGATACAGTTGCCAAGGGCTGGCCCTGGACCATCCTATGAATAGATGAAGTTCATTTTTCTCTGATGGGTGAGAGGAACACACAGAATTGCTGAGAGTTGAGATCTTCACCTCCAGTCATGGTGCATGAAGTTCATCTATATGGTAAACATGTCACTGTATGGTGTGGCTTTGTGGCCACATTTATCATTGGCCCATTTATTGAACAGGTTTGCAGTCAAGTACCAAAGATGTGCAGTGTCACTGGCCAGCATTACTGTGATATACTTCGCCAGCATGTCATACCTGCCCTACAGACAGACACTCATTGAACTCAACAGTTTTCATGCAAGATGGGGCCCCACTGCACATTGCTCAAGTTCATCTGCTTCTCCGAAACACATTTGGAAATGATAGAATTATCAGCCAATCATTTCCAAATACTTGGGCAGCACGATCACCTGATCACACTCCATGTGATTTCTGGTTGTGGGCCTACCTGAAGGACAGGGTTTACCAGGGGGACATTCACACATGTGCTGATCTGAAGCACAACATATCAAGAGAGGTAGCCAGCATAGTTATGGAAATGCTTCGCTCTGCTGTGCTCAATGAATCCTCTGCTTTCAGGCACTTCTGGACACTGTTGTACTCATTATTGAGTCCCTTCTGTAGCATAATGGTACCAGTACGTAGTAGTATGATGTACCGTAGCAGCACATTTAAGTGTTTCAGTTGAATTTATTCTGCATTATTTCTCTTCCCTGTGTCCTTGACATTAATGCTACCAAGTTTGGTCCTCATACAATAATTAGTTTCTGTGTTGTAACTATTAAACAGGGAAGTTTAATTATAACCACACAGTAGATACACAGTCTTGTTCAAACTTTCAGATCATGTAACTGTTGCTTGCACAATTACAACATCAAGGACAAAGACTGACCAAGTAAGTCTTACATGCTACATAATGTATAATCTGCCATTTAGGTGTTATGTTTTTACAGATAAGTTCAAAAATTTAATGTATCTGAAAATTTATTCCATCATTTTGGTCCTACTTTTTTCCCTAAATCACTTTCATATTGTTCTCTGCATTGTTACTTATAGTTACTGTTCATTGTTGGCAACATCACTGCAGATATTTCAATACAAATTACATGAAAGAATGTTGAGTAATGCTTACTAAGTAAGAAATATATGTGTTTCAAATATGATGACACTTTCACTGCCTACATTGTCAGGCACTGTGAATATACAAAAAATACTCTCTCTCCATGTAGCCCTCCTTTACTTGCCCATACCTCCTCCCCTTGACTCCCACATACTTCCTCTCCCAGCTTTCTCCTTTCCTGTCTTTGCTGCAAATTCTTCCCGAGTAATTCTTTATATCCCTTTCTTCAGTCCCTCAGTCCCATCATCGTCTAAGCATCATCCGTCCACTCCGTCCTCTCTCTGTCCTTCCAACCACATCCTTTCCTCACTTCCCATTTCTCCCTCTCCCTAATTTACCTTCCACTCCATTTCTCTCTTTCTTTCTTTTCTTGTGCCACTATCTCTATTTCTCACTCAACTTGTTTGTCTGTGTGAGATCTGTAGAGAATTAAAAATTTCCTCTCTTGGTAAGACTGCCCTTGAGCTACCTTTTAATCGTACAATGACTGAAAGACCTAAATCATCTTTATTGCTTCTCCATGATAGGAAGAATTGTGCTGCCAGTAGCAGAGAAAATTGGCACAAGTTAAAGAATATTCACTTACTGTCAACAATCAGCTAACAAACTAAATGTTTTTGAACATATAAGTAACTGGCTAGACTAAAAAAAATCTACTCTCCCTGTGGCAGCAGGAGAACGCTCATATAAAAAGGCATTACAGTTTACACGCTTTCAGAGCCATTGGCTCTTTCTTCTGACAGAAGTGTTGAAGGAGAAGGAAGAGAGATGAAGGCAAAGGACTGGTGAGGTTTAGGAAAAGGGGTAGAGTTCAGAAAATTTGCCCAGAACCACAGGTCAGGGGAGACTTCTCACTCAGACAGGGTGAGAAGGAAAGGCTGATTTTGGGGACTGCACCAGATGAGATTTGAAAACCTGAGAGCTTAAGGGTGGAAGATAGAGATTCAACACAGAGATTACTGCTAAAATATCATGAATGAGTTAATAAGAGGTGGCAGGGGGGTGGCAAAAAATAGACATGTCAGAAAATGAAAGCTGCAGAAAACTAAAAGGGAATGAAGAAAGGAATATTTACTGTGAGGAAACGGTGATACCAAAGAAATTAATATATATTAAGGCCAGGTAGGTAGTGAGAAGTGAGGACATGTTGTAGCACCAGTTACCACCTGCAGAGTGCTGAGAAATTGGTATCTGGGGGAAGAATCCAGCTGACACATATGGTGAAACAAGCACCAGGGTCATGACTGTCATGTTGTGCAGCATGTTCTGCAGCAGAACATTGTGTGTTGCTAGTATACATGCTCTGACTGTGCCTGTCCTAAGTGACAACTTGGCAGTAGTCATGCTGAAACAAAAGGCTGAATGCTGTTTTCATAACAGCTGGTATGTGAATGTGTCATTTCACAGGTGGCTCTCCCTTTGATAGTATATGTTTTGTCAGTTACACAGCTAGTATAGATGGCAGTAAGAGGGTGCATAAGGCAAGTTTTGCAGCGGGGGTGGTTATAGGGGTAGGAGCCATAGAGTAAGGAGATGGATGCAGAAGGAGCGTAGAGTCTGACCATGATATTGTGGAGATTGAGAAGCGATGGAAAGCTATTCTAATTCTGCTAGACAATATCTCGGACAGGATGGACCTCATTTCAGGGCATGATTTTAGGAAGTCTAGTCTTGGTGAAGTGGCTGATTAACGTGTTCAAGATTAGGATAATACTGAATGACAAGTGGTGTACTACAGATGTTTTTTGGAGAGATCAGCATTACCAGGACTGAATGTGATGGAGAGAGAAATCTGCTCTTGAACTGGGCTGGAGGGGTAATTACTACCAGTGAAGCCCGAGATGAGAATGGTGGCATATTGCTGTAAAGAGTCTGCATCTGAACAAATACATTTGCCTCGAATGCCAAGACTGTATGGGAAGGAACTTTTTACATGGAATGGATGAAAACTGTCAAAATGTAAGTAATGTTGTTTGTTACTAGTTGACTATGAACATGCGTGTATAGCTGACCTTCAGAGACAATGAGATTGACAGCATCAGAAGTGGTATGGGTTTCAGAACAGGATCATATGAAATTTAACTGGGAGAATGTATTTAAAGACTCCAGGTCACCATAAGTCCATGCGACAAAGATGTCATCAATGTATCTAAACCAAACCAGGTGCCGAAGGCTTATGGATCTGAGGAAAGCCCCCTCAAAGCAATGCATGAAAAGACTGGTATAGGAAGGAGCCATCATGATTCTTATGGCCATACCCTTTAGCTGTATAAAATTGCTTAAGATGAGCAGGAAGGATGTCATAGATTTGGAAACACACTGTTTTGATAGAACTGTAGTACTCATCACTAGTTTACTTTACTGTGCCATGTTTATGTGTTTTCCTGTTTCGTCAGTATCTTGTTACATTGTAAAATGAGTGAAGGGGCCTTGTCTTGCTCATTAAGGGAATCATTTAATTCACTATCAATACAACATGAAAAAGGAGATTCATAATTCATGGCTCTGAGTGGAAAATGATGAAAACATATTAAACTGCAGTGACTGCTGTTGTGCAGTCTAAAATGAGAGCTGCTACATACACAGGCAAAAGCAAATCCAGTTTAACAAGAGTAAGCAGGTTTTCCCAATCTCCCTATTGCATCCTGATTGTTTTAAAATGTGTATTCTGTTATTCTTGAAAAACTTTGTATGCCTCTTTCTGAAATGAATACTAAGACTCATCTGTAAAATGCAGATAAAGAAGTTCCAGTCTCAGATATTTGAACCTTTCCAGCATTTTCAGCAAATCTTGAGAAAGTGCCTGCACAATGGTAATCAACTTTTCTGACCATAGTGTTTATTAAGTACCTCACAGTGTTTGAGGTGATATTCTCTTATTGTGATCCAGAAGGCTATATCACTTATGCTGTACACAGTGCAAACAACCAGTTGGGTGGAGAATTATCTGAGTAAATGTCTCAATATTCATTTGGCTCCAAGACATCAACTGCTTCATATTGCACATTAATTCATCCACCATGAAACATTTCCCCCTTATGCATGTGTAATAGTTCAGGAAGTGGAAAGGATACTAGCACAGCCAGGTACTATCTTGCATAATTGTGTTGATGGTATCAAACAACAGAAAATGCAGGATGGAATAATGACAGTGTTACAAAAAGGACAGATAGCTACGCACCATATAGAGGAGACGTTGAGTCACAGGTATGCACAACAAAAAGATTGTCAGACAATTAAGCTTTTGGCCAAAAAGGCCTTCTTCTGAGTAAGAGAACACACACAGCTGGAAGAGCAGTTGAATGGAATGGACAGTGTCTTGAAAGGAGGATATAAGATGAACATCAACAAAAGCAAAATTAGGATAATGGAATGTAGTTGAATTAAATCAGGTCAAGCTGAGGGAATTAGGTTAGGAAATGAGACACTTTAAATAGTAGATGAGTTTTGCTATTTGGGGAGCAAAACAATTGATGATGGTCAAAGTAGAGAGAATGTAAAATGTAGACTGGAAATGGCAAGAAAAGTGAGTATAGATTTAAGTGTCAGGAAGTCGTTTCTGAAAGTATTTGTATGGAGTGTAGCCATGTATGGAAGTGAAACATGGACGATAACTAGTTTGGACAAGAAGAGAATAGAAGCTTTCGAAATGTGGTGCTACAGAAGAATGCTGAAGATAAGGTGGGTAGATCATGTAACTAATGAGGAGGTATTGAATAGAATTGGGGAGAAGAGAAGTTTGTGGCACAACTTAACTAGAAGAAGGGATCGGTTGGTAGGACATGTTTTGAGGCATCAAGGGATCACAAATTTAGCATTGGAGGGCAGTGTGGAGGGTAAAAATCGTAGAGGGAGACCAAGAGATGAATACACTAAGCAGATTCAGAAGGATGTAGGTTGCAGTAGATACTGGGAGATGAAGAAGCTTGCACAGGATAGAGTAGCATGGAGAGCTGCATCAAACCAGTCTCAGGACTGAAGACCACAACAACAACAACAACAACAATTCTTATTTCGATCTTGGCCTATAGAATCCAGAAAATAATAGAAAATTATTTTTTCGCAAATATTAGGCAGGCTTGTAGTCAGATTTATACTAAACAGACACAAACCCGTACGGCGAGAGATGAAATAACTGTCGCCCTCAAACTTGGGGCTCGATTAAATAGAAATCCATAATTCATATATAAACCTGAGAAATCGTGAGAAAAGACCCACATTGAAGCTGGAGGAAAATACTGATCTACCCTGAGATGAGAGATATGCGGTATTGGAACTGAAAATTTAAGCCGGATACGAATATACAAAAAATTAATGTAAGGACCAAAGTGCATGAGCTCCTGTTTTCGCACGATTTTGCAATCGATAGTACAGCAGATAATTCATGGTGCACAGTGAATATTTGCAAAATTCTGCACTTCAGGTAATTATAAATGAAACAGAGAGTCATTAAGCGAAAACAAGGGACATTTTATCTTTGTAATCCATTCAAGTTCACATACCATGCCATATTTAAAACTATATGGGTTTGTACTACTCTATTTAGAGTGAGTGTTTATGTATGCAACTTTGACTCGTGTGAAAATACGTACTGTGATTGGGCATCAGATATGGTAAAATTTGGACGTAGAATGAGATCAGGACTCAATTCAGATTTAGTGTCACAGGAAGATGTACCTGAGTTAGGTAATGCCAAAAGTGATAGCGTAGCCACTGCTGCAGTAGTTACTATGGTGGGGGTAGGTGGCGACTGTCAAACAGAACCCATTTCACGTATTGCTAATCAGAGTATAGGAGCAGTAGTTCAGGCAGCACATACTCTGATGGGAAGTAGGCTGCAAGCAGATAGAACAATAACGGCACCGATATGTTCACTGCTGCCATATCCTTTTGCCGAATTGTTACGAAAACTTGAAGAACTAGATAAAGAAAGGAATAGGCAATTAGAGCAGAACTTGGTCGATCGTGACAAAGAACGCCGTGGACAATTTGAACAAAAGTTAGCCGAGAGCGACAAGAAACTAGTGTCACAAATAAGCAATCAGTTCGAAAATGTACAATGGGAAACATCCGAAATGGAAAAGTCTTCCAGATTTAATTGGCAATCTTGCTATTGAAGTACAAACTTTACAGTCTGCACCTGCAGGGTTTAAAGATGATGTGCAAAACCTGGCTAGCCACATAGAGAACCTTGAAATAGTGCATAGAGGAAACATCCATCAGCACTTAGCTGAACAGGCTAAGAAAGCCGAGAAAGAGTTTAGGGACTAGCTAGAGGCTAAGGACAATGAGATTGCGGTTCAGATTAATGCAAAGGTAATAAACGCAATCAAGCATGCCAGCAACGGTGTAGCTTTCGGTAATAATCAGCGCCCTGAAGTGATTAAAACCGAGCCAGACTAGAGACGTTGAGTCACAGGTATGCACAACAAAAAGATTGTCAGACAATTAAGCTTTTGGCCAAAAAGGCCTTCTTCTGAGTAAGAGAACACACACAGCTGGAAGAGCAGTTGAATGGAATGGACAGTGTCTTGAAAGGAGGATATAAGATGAACATCAACAAAAGCAAAATTAGGATAATGGAATGTAGTTGAATTAAATCAGGTCAAGCTGAGGGAATTAGATTAGGAAATGAGACACTTAAAGTAGTAAAGGAGTTTTGCTACTTAGGGAGTAAAATAACCGATGATGGTCGAAGTAGAGAGGATATAAAATATAGACTGGCAATGGCAAGGAAAGCGTTTCTCAAGAAGAGGAATTTGTTAACATCGAGTATAGATTTAAGTGTCAGGAAGTCGTTTCTGAAAGTATTTGTATGGAGTGTAGCCATGTATGGAAGTGAAACATGGACGATAACTAATTTGGACAAGAAGAGAATAGAAGCTTTCGAAATGTGTGCTACAGAAGAATGCTGAAGATTAGATGGGTAGATCACGTAACTAATGAGGAGGTACTGAATAGAATTGGGGAGAAGAGGAATTTGTGGCACAACTTGACTAGAAGAAGGGATCACTTGGTGGGACATGTTCTGAGGCATCAAGGGATCACCAATTTAGTATTGGAGGGCAGTGTGGAGGGTAAAAATCACAGAGAGAGACCAAGAGATGAATATATTAAGCAGATTCAGGAGGATGTAGGTTGCAGAAGGTACTTGGAGATGAAGAAGTTTTCACAGGATAAAGTAGCATGGAGAACTGCATCAAACCAGTCTCTGGACTGTAGACCACAACAACAACACACACACATTCATTCAAACGCAGCCAAAGACAGTGGTCATATGTGTGGAAGAAGGTCTTTTTATCTACATTATCTGTTGATCGTATATCACATCTCAGTTACTAGACATATGTGTACACCTCTAGTGTAATAATGAAACATTTTTATTCTAGAATTTCAGGAGTTGTTTCAATCTCAGCTAGTAACAAAGTGAACAGATCTGTAATACTTTTGCATTTTTTGCAGAGTCGCTACGGTGAGCTCGCTGTACGAAGAGCAGTCCCTTTAGCTATAGCACTTAGTTCCATTTCAAATCCTCAGTTGGCTCTGATTGAAATGCTGAATAAGTTCTCCCATGATTCTGATCCCGAAGTAGCGCAGAATGCCATTTTCTCAATGGGACTGGTTGGAGCCGGCTCTAATAATGCAAGGTCAGACACAACACAGAGGAATTCCTTCTATGTAATAACAACTAACTACAATCAATAATAATTAACAGAATCCATTTACAAGTAAGGAGAGTGGAGTTTTATGCAATTTGCTTTTGTAGTTCAGGCAATGCACTTCTCTTATAACTATTTGCATGGGCTCTCTCTTAGATTAGAAGGTAGCAAATTTGGTTTAATGTTCTCCATATCATACTCATGATAAACAGTACACTGTAGAAGAAAAGATGCATATATATATATATAAAATAGAAAGAAACATTCCACATGGGAAAAATGAATTAAAAACAAAGATTCCATGACTTACCAAATGGAAAAAAAAAAAAATAAAAAAAAATTTCAAGCTTTCGCAACCCACAGTTGCTCCGTCAGGAAAGAGGGAAAGATGAAAGGATGTGGATATGATGTGACTTGCCAAACGAAAGCACTGGCACGTCGATAGACACACACACACACACACACACACACACACACACACATATATATATATATATATATATATATATATATAAAAAAACAAAGTAGATGTGACTTACCAAATGAAAGTGCTGGCAGGTCGACAGACACACAAACGAACACAAACATACACACAAAATTCAAGCTTTCGCAACAAACTGTTGCCTCATCAGGAAACAGGGAAGGAGAGGGAAAGACGAAAGGATGTGAGTTTTAAGGGAGAGGGTAAGGAGTCATTCCAGTCGAAATGAAAGTGCTCATATATATATATATATATATACACTCCTGGAAATGGAAAAAAGAACACATTGACACCGGTGTGTCAGACCCACCATACTTGCTCCGGACACTGCGAGAGGGCTGTACAAGCAATGATCACACGCACGGCACAGCGGACACACCAGGAACCACGGTGTTGGCCGTCGAATGGCGCTAGCTGCGCAGCATTTGTGCACCGCTGCCGTCAGTGTCAGCCAGTTTGCCGTGGCATACGGAGCTCCATCGCAGTCTTTAACACTGGTAGCATGCCGCGACAGCGTGGACGTGAACCGTATGTGCAGTTGACGGACTTTGAGCGAGGGCGTATAGTGGGCATGCGGGAGGCCGGGTGGACGTACCGCCGAATTGCTCAACACGTGGGGCGTGAGGTCTCCACAGTACATCGATGTTGTCACCAGTGGTCGGCGGAACTTACCAAACAAAAGTGTTGGCATGTTGATAGACACACAAACAAACATACACACAAAATTCAAGCTTTCACAACCAACGGTTGCTTCATCAGGAAAGAGGGAAGGAGAGGGAAGGATGAAAGGATGTGGGTTTTAAGGGAGAGGGTAAGGAGTCATTCCAATCCTTGGAGCAGAAAGACTTCCCTAAGGGGGAAAAAAGGACAGGTATACACTCGCACACACACACATATCCATCTGCACATATGCAGACACAGGCAGACATATGTAAAGACAAAGAGTTTGGGCAGAGATGTCAGTCGAGGCGGAAGTACAGAGGCAAAGATGTTGTTGAATGACAGGTGAGGTATGAGCGGCGGCAACTTGAAATTAGTGGAGGTTGAGGCCTGGTGGGTAACGGGAAGAGAGGATATACTGAAAGGCAAGTTTCCATCTCCGGAGTTCTGATACGTTTGTGTTAGTGGGAAGTATCCTGATAACCCGGACGGTGTAGCACTGTGCCAAGATGTGCTGGCCGTGCACCAAGGCATGTTTAGCCACAGGGTGATCCTCATTACCAACAAACACTGTCTGCCTGTGTGCATTCATGCAAATGGACAGTTTGTTGCTGGTCATTCCCACATAGAAAGCTTCACAGTGTAGGCAGGTCAGTTGGTAAATCACGTGGGTGCTTTCACACGTGGCTCTGCCTTTGATTGTGTACACCTTCTGCGTTACAGGACTGGAGTAGATGGTGGTGGGAGGGTGCACGGGACAGGTTTTAATGTAGGATGGATCTCATTTCATGTGCTGGCCGTGCACCAAGGCATCCACCTTCCAAATCCTCCCCACTCCACCAAGAGTGTCTTTCCGCCGTCCACCTAACCTTCATAACCTCTTGGTTCATCCCTACGAAATCCCCAAACCACTTTCCCTACTCTCTGGCTCCTACCCTTGTAACCGCCCCCAGTGTAAAACCTGTCCCATGCACCCTCCCACCACCACCTGCTCCAGTCCTGTAACGCGGAAGGTGTACACGATCAAAGGCAGAGCCACGTGTGAAAGCACCCACGTGATTTACCAACTGACCTGCCTACACTGTGAAGCTTTCTATGTGGGAATGACCAGCAACAAACTGTCTATTTGCATGAATGGACACAGGCAGACAGTGTTTGTTGGTAATGAGGATCACCCACGTGATTTACCAACTGACCTGCCTACACTGTGAAGCTTTCTATGTGGGAATGACCAGCAACAAACTGTCCATTCGCATGAATGGACACAGGCAGACAGTGTTTGTTGGTAATGAGGATCACCCTGTGGCTAAACATGCCTTGGTGCACAGCCATCACATCTTGGCACAGTGCTACACCGTCCGGGTTATCTGGATACTTCCCACTAACACCAACCTATCAGAACTCTGGAGATGGGAACTTGCCTTTCAGTATATCCTCTCTTCCCGTTACCCACCAGGCCTCAACCTCCGCTAATTTCAAGTTGCCGCCGCTCATACCTCACCTGTCATTCAAAAACATCTTCGCCTCTGTACTTCCACGTCGAGTGACATCTCTGCCCAAACTCTTTGCCTTTACAAATGTCTGCTTGTGTCTGTATATGTGCGGATGGATATGTGTGTGTGTGTGTGTGTGTGTGTGTGTGTGTGTGTGTGTGTGTGTGTGTGTGTGTGAGTGTATACCTGTCCTTTATTCCCCCTAAGGTAAGTCTTTCCACTCCCAAAATTGGAATGACTCCTTACCCCCTCCCTTAAAACCCACATCCTTTCGTCTTTCCCTCTCCTTCCCTCTTTCCTGATGAAGCAACCGTTGGTTGCGAAAGCTTGAATTTTGTGTGTATGTTTGTGTGTCTATCAACATGCCAACGCTTTCGTTTGGTAAGTTACATCATCTTTGTTTTTAGATATATTTTTCCCTTGTGGAATGTTTCCCTACACACACACACACACACACACACACACACACACACATATATATATATATATATATATATATATGATATGGTTATAATAGAAGGAAACATTCCACGAAGGAAAAATATATCTAAAAACAAAGATGATGTGACTTACCAAATGAAAGTGCTGGCAGGTCGACAGACACTCAAACGAACACAAACATACACACAAAATTCAAGCTTTCGCAACAAACTGTTGCCTCATCAGGAAAGAGGGAAGGAGAGGGAAAGACAAAAGGATGTGGGTTTTAAGGGAGAGGGTAAGGAGTCATTCCAGTCCCGGGATTTTTATTTTCATGCACATTACTGAACAGTTTTTGACTATGAAACCATTTTCAGATGTAAATCCAGAAACATACATTAACATAATACCATACAAAGATAAATAATCTCATGTTTTATTATTAAAATTTGACAAAAGCGCCATTTGCATTCACAGAAGACATCTGAGTAACCAAACTTAATTCAGGGTGCAACAACCAAACAGTTTGTGCACACAAAAGTGTGACAGTAAGACGTTGCTCAAATAGGCAATAAAATTTTTCATTGTTAAAAATGTAATTAAAAAACATTAGGTAGTAGTAACTAAGTGGCCAAATCACAAGGTGGTGAAACTTAACAATATGAAATGCTCCATCATTTCTTTACTCCCATGTAATAACAACCAGAATGGATAAATGTTATCATTTAAACAATTTGTTGTAGCTGTGGGCCTTGTTGTAACAGAAATCAACACAACCAATGTATTTGTTACAAGAAAACAACAACTGTATTGATATTTAAAACATTTTTATTGTATTATTTATTGTTCTGTCCAAATTGTACATTTTGTTTATGTAGTGTGACGTTTTGATCTCTCTGATTCATCTTCAGACCTGAATAGTTGCATCAGCAACTCATGATATCTGTATCAGAATCACACATCAGAATACTATCAGTATTCTGTAGTGTGTCTATATGGCTACATGTTGGCTTTATGTTGGCCATTTGGATACAAGACATACTCTATGGCATAGAAGGAGATGTTAAGGAGAAACAACTTTGACCTATATTTGAGTTGATTTATTGGTCCCCTTCATATTTCTATGGATGAGTACAATGAGATATAGCATAAGGTAATTTATGATGAGAATATATTCAAATCATATTGTAGACATATGCGAGGAAGACTTAAAAGACCTGTTGAAAAGAATAGACAGCACACTTAACACAGAATTTGGCTTAACAACAAACAAAGCAAAGAAACAGGTGATAAAGTGTGCTAAATGATGAATAGTGAGTTACTTATCATCAAAACTGGCTCTGACACAGTAGTGAAAGAAATGAGAGAATTACATGTATAAAGGAAGATTACACAAGATGGTCAAAACAAAGAAGGTGCTAGAAATAGGCTGGTGCAGGTGAAGAAGACTTTCTTTAATGAGATATTTACACAGAAATCATCAACGTTTGTGTCTGGAGCAGAGAATTATATGGAAGTAAATTGTGGGCCATAGGAAATATGGAGAAGCAGTAAATGGAACCAATATGGTACTATTGAAGAATATTAAAATTAAGCGGGCAGATGAAGTGCAAAACGAAGAAGTACTGATAAGAAAAGACAAGGAAAGAAATCTATGGAACACCCTTACCAGAAGATAGGTGTCCATCTAGTTGTTTTCAGTTGACCTAAGTATACAAATTCATCAACTGTTTCTATAATTTATTCATCTGTCTTTACTATTCGCCTTTTGGCATACTGGTTTTTGCATTATTTTAGTCTTACTATAATTAATATTCTGGCCTGCTGTCATAACTCCTCTGTTCATTTCCTCCATCCTATGCTTCGTATCTAGTGGCTCTAAGAAAATAAAATGTCATGTACAAATTGAAGGGGGTTCATCAGGTTAGATCCTTTTATGTGTATTCTTTCTTCACCCAGTTTAATGATCTGAAGACTAACTATGGAAAATAGTTTTAGTGAAACTAGGTCAACTTTTCATTATTCTTTTCTCAAGTGTTAACATGTCATTCTCTTAATGCCATCGAACAGAAGCCACAGACCTGTTGTATATGTTCTTCAACAAACTAATGTCAGTTGTTTCTCTTCTTGGTTCTCAAGTTCTGGCTGCACAGATTTTATTGTGACAAATGATTTATAATAGTCTAAACCCCATGCAGATTGGCAACTGCTAATCATTGCTTCTTTCTGTAACTTCAATGAAAACATCTTACTAATCCATTGGTTTATACCCATTTCTAAGACCAGCTCGTTCTTTCCATTTGGTCCTTTTTACAGCCATTTCCTGCCTGACTTTTTCTGGAAATATGTACAGCTAGTTATTCTCAGTGCATTGCACTATCATGACTACTCTGTCTTATGCTGAATCCAAAGATCCTGCCTGATGAGTCACTTTTTACTTTCTCCCTGCAGTTGAATTAAAGTTGCTCATTGCTAGCCTATAGCAAGAGTTTGCCTGTTTTTAATTGTTGTTGTAACTCATCAAGATCATCAGCTTCTTCATCATATTCTGAGGAGGTTGTTGGAGCAAAAACTTGTGCTATTTCCAATGAGCATCTTATACCTATTTTCAATATTATTATTTTATTTATTTGTTGTTCTTTTACAAAACATGCACAAAACATACATTTAATATAGGACAGTAAGTATGATGTTCGCCTGCTTTATTTCTTCATTGAGAGTCCTCAGTGTTGACGTACTGCATTGTTGTACTGGCTGAAAAAAATTGGGGGTGGAAGTTCAACACTGACTACTGTAAATAATGTAGCCAACAGTTCCACAACTGTGTTTCACAGATCTTTACTTCCCCAATATTACACAATTATATGGCCAGTTCACTATTGGTAAAGGTTGATAAGCCTCATTAACAGGTTGCAGGCAACATCAGCATACTGTTACAATAGTTTGCTGTTGAACACCTATGAGCAGTAAAAACCTAACCACACAATTCACAGTTCTTGCAGAATAATATGATACGTGTGACACTATTTTTCAAATAAATCAAACAGACATTGTCATTAATTGTTCTAATAAATGGCCTATCTGTGTTACACTTATTCCACTGTTAAGTTGGTGCATTGTTGTTAATCTAACCAATACACATTTCATGTCTGAAAAACAGCTGTGGACTGACTGTCTCGGACCAAAAATGGGTCCTTTATATATCCTCACAATAATAGGAACTGAAACTATAGATTGTTTGATGTTTAAGTCACAGAAATTACAATTAAAACATAACTCATTTAGTTAACTGAAAACATCAAAAAATTCCTTCTTTTTAACAGTTCCTTCTACCACAAAGATTAGACTGAATTATTTGCTTAAGTAATGAAATTAACAGATATGCAAAAATGCTTTCAACAAACATGGTCATTATTTTGGAATTAATTAAGGGCTGGCTTTGCTAATATGTTTTCAAATAGAGCCAAATAAATACTTCAAGAATCCTAGTAGTTCTTCTTCCAAATGTTTATAATTAGTACAGAATTTATATTTGTCTATAAGTCAGCAATAGAATCTAAGTTATGAAACAATTCCTGATTTCACCCTATAATGATCTGTAGCAAGCAATATTAACTAGAAATGGTGAAAATAAATTAGGAAATTAGTTACATACACAGACTAAGCACAAAATTAGATCTGGTTCTATATTCATTAAGACTGAGGGCCAGCCTTTCCCTTGTATGGAAATGCAGATTATACTCTACATGTTAATGGTAATTAGGCAAAAATGAAAATAAAATGAATTTAAGGAAGCAGATGGCAGAACAAGAGAGGAAGTAAAGAAATCCCAGCTTGCTTCGTCACATAAGGTGTGATGATTTGATGATGTGAAGTGATGCAATGACAATTTACAAAACATGATTCTACATAATTATTATTTCTTACAGTTTTATTTTAGTTTCATGTCACTCTCACACATATGCAAAACAAGGACCTGGTTGGTACAGTTATGGATTAAAACTCATTACAAAAATATTACAGTTTCACATTTACCTCCATCCCACCCCCTCCTCCTTCTCCTCCTCCTCCTCCTATTCTCTCATCCCCCCTCCCACCCCACCCCCCCTCCCTTGCTCCTTCCTCTTCTCTTCTGCAGAAACACATTATCATGAGGAACCCCAGTGTTTATTTGTTCTGGATCTGAAACATACTTCTCAGTACATCTGGATGCATTTCGTATCTGAGGTACCCACCTGTTGAAGTCTGTGTTTCATAAGTAGGACTGCAATCATTTGTTAACTATCCAGAAATCTCTCTATCTGTAGTTTGTTGTTGATGCTGTTGTCACTGACATTGTTATTGTTGTTGTTGTCATCAATCTGAAGACAGATTACATGCAGCTTCTCATGCTGCTCTACCCTTTGCAAGAGTCTTCATCTCTGAATAATTACTGCAACCTTTATCCACTTGAACCTGTTGCTGTATTCATGCCTATAGTCAAGATGACATAAGAAGGTCTATGACAGTTAGCAGTGCATTTACCAGCTTTCACCTGTGAATCCCATACAGCTGCAGGTGAGAGAATAGCTTTTTTTAGAGCTACAACAACACTGAGGCATTGGCATAGAGGCGTTTAAAGAACCACATTACATGAGTGGTTGAGGGAGGTGCACAAACCTGCCATGCCAAGCCCACCGCTCCTGCCTTGGCCATAGGTCTCCCTATGCTTTTTAGCCCCCTACCTCACACTTTCAGGAATGAAAACTGGCCAGTAAACTCAGTAAAAGTCAGTACTTTTTCTGATTGATCAGTTGTAGTCTATATTTTTCAGTTTTGGTTTGTTAATTGTACACCATAGTTTTCTTAGAAAAAGATTTATGTTTCAGAAGCAAATTTTGTTACCAATAAAGTTATGTTTGGCGTGGCAAATGGATTGAAAAATTAGAAAATACCATTGAGAAGGCTCTGAGTTATAGCTTCATTAATATCCTTGTGCAGCAGAGGTTGATTCTTGATCTCTATATTGGGAATGTTATCCAGCTGATGTAATGTCACTGAAAACATCAAGACATTTGACAGGTCTCAAGATAAGTTACAAAATTCACACAATAAAAATGATACAATTAGATATGAAGCTGTTGGGTCCTAAATTTATGAAACTTGTTTCCTCTAGATGGAGAGAGACTTCTAGAACAATGGTCAACTGTAAAAAAGTACTTTCTTCAGATCATATCCCAGAGAGAGAGACATTTGGAACAATGGTCAGTTGTTAAACTTCTAAAAGACAACACTACCAAAGCAGTAACTATGCCTGCTTGTGCAAGTGCTCACCCATCTTCAAGATTCACTGGTTTCTTCAGAAGAGACAGGCTTTAATGCATCTAATCTCTAATGGAGCCACAAACTTCGTCAAACTTTCATGAATTGATTTGGTGTTAGTGCTGCCACATTGAGTCTGGAAGTGTATTGTGACAAGTATTACTTGCCATTGAAAAACTTAGTTAAATGATAAATAGAATGACATCCACTTAAATGTAATAGTGATTTATTCAATCCACGACCAATTTTGTGATCTTAAAATCCCATCTCAGGTGTTTAACAATTTTTTTAATGTAAACTTTCATTTGTTTGAAATTATCTAGATGGCAGGTGGTTTGGATAACAAAAATTTTGCATAAATGGAAGTCCCCCTGTTTTCACCTGTGAAACCACCCGAATTGCGTCAGCACCACAATATGTGATCGTAAAATGTGTGTAGGGTATGTAGAATGTTATTGATATGGTTGTGAATAGGCCTGCATGTTTTGACTAAAAAAATTGTGTTGATGTGTTAAAAAGGTGCCAAAGTATGATTGAAAACTCAAAGTTTTTAAATGCTGAATAACAAAGCTAATTTATTTTGCATTCTTATTATCAATGTAGGTGAAAATGCGATCAGTAATGTTTCAGATTTCGAGGTAGAATGGGATAGGAATGATGATGGAAATAGGATCACATTTGAGGAAGTGGAAAAAATGGTCAATAGATTGCAGTGCAATAAAGCGGCTGGGGTGGATGAAATTAAGTCGGAACTCATCAAATACAGTGGAAAGTCAGGTCTTAAATGGCTACACAGGATAATTGAAATGGCCTGGGAGTTGGGACAGGTTCCATCAGACTGGACAAAAGCAGTAATCACACCAATCTTTAAACATGGAAACAGAAAAGATTGTAACAACTACAGAGGTATCTCTTTAATCAGCGTTGTGGGTAAAATCTTCTCAGGCATTGTTGAAAGGAAAGTGCGAGTATTAGTTGAGGACCAATTGGATGAGAATCAGTGTGGGTTTAGGCCTCTTAGAGGTTGTCAGGACCAGATCTTTAGCTTACGGCAAATAATGGAGAAGTGTTATGAGTGGAACAGGGAATTGTATCTATGCTTTATAGATCTAGAAAAGGCATATGACCGGGTTCCTAGGAGGAAGTTATTGTCTGTTCTACAAGATTATGGAATAGGAGGCAAACTTTTGCAAGCAATTAAAGGTCTTTACATGGATAGTCAGGCACAGTTAAGAGTTGACGGTAAATTGAGTTCATGGTCCAGAGTAGTTTCAGGGGTAAGACAAGGCTGCAACCTGTCTCCACTGTTGTTCATATTATTTATGGATCATATGTTGAAAACAATAGACTGGCTGGGTGATATTAAGATATGTGAACACAAAATAAGCAGTCTTGCATATGCAGATGACTTAGTTGTGATGGCAGATTCGATTGAAAGTTTGCAAAGTAATATTTCAGAGCTAGATCAGAAATGTAAGGACTATGGTATGAAGATTAGCATCTCCAAAACGAAAGTAATGTCAGTGGGAAAGAAATATAAACGGATTGAGTGCCAAATAGGAGGAACAAAGTTAGAACAGGTGGGCGGTTTCAAGTACTTAGGATGCATATTCTCACAGGATGGCAACATAGTGAAAGAACTGGAAGCGAGGTGTAGCAAAGCTAATGCAGTGAGCGCTCAGCTACGATCTACTCTCTTCTGCAAGAAGGAAGTCAGTACCAAGACTAAGTTATCTGTGCACCGTTCAATCTTTTGACCAACTTTGTTGTATGGGAGCGAAAGCTGGGTGGATTCAGGTTACCTTATCAACAAGGTTGAGGTTACGGATATGAAAGTAGCTAGGATGATTGCAGGTACTAGTAGATGGGAACAATGGCAGGAGGGTGTCCACAATGCGGAAATCAAAGAAAAACTGGGAATGAACTCTATAGATGTAGCAGTCAGGGCGAACAGGCTTAGATGGTGGGGTCATGTTACACGCATGGGAGAAGCAAGGTTACCCAAGAGACTCATGGATTCAGCAGTAGAGGGTAGGAGGAGTCGGGGCAGACCGAGGAGAAGGTACCTGGATTCGGTTAAGAATGATTTTGAAGTAATAGGTTTAACATCAGAAGAGGCACCAATGTTAGCACAGAATAGGGGATCATGGAGGAACTGTATAAGGGGGGCTATGCTCCAGACTGAACGCTGAAAGGCATAATCAGTCTTAAATGATGATGATGATGATGATGATGATGATGATGACAGAAAAAATCCGCCTTATTTTGCAGCAGGAAAAAATAGGATTTTTAATTTTATTACCTACTCTTTTGAATAAAAAATAAACTACTCTACAAAATTATGAAACAAATCTAGAGATTACTCAAAGGAATGAAAAGTTTGTCAAGAGGAACTTTAAAGTAAAAAAAACAAAAAAAATTAACTTATTAATGTACAAGTTCTGGGAATTTATTTTTTGGTAAAAAAGGCTATAATGGTTTTTTGTTTTTGGTTTGAGAAACTTTTGTTGCGGCAATATATCTCCAATGTTGGAAACAAACTATTTCAGGATAAGTCTTCTCCTCCTGTTCGCTGATGTACCAGGGGGGTTTGCATCGCTTTGTAACCGAATGTGTGAGAATTTTTTTTCTCTGATCCATCATTAGAGACATATTCTTCTGATGCTTTCTGATTGGTCAGAATTTGGATGATTTCTTCCTCAGTCAAATCAGAAAAGTTGTTTTCCATCCACTCTTCAACATCTTCGAAGTTCGCGTCTTCACAGCCCAGTAGTTTCTCCAGTAAATTCACCAAAATTAAGTCATTTTCATCTGTTTCTGACACGCCAGCTTGAGTTTCAGTGTTGCCTCCTCCTTCTCACCATTGATGAGTTGCCTTATGATCTAAGAGCTGTTCCTAAGACCTAACAAGAGAAATTGGAGGAATGAGATTCCGAGCCTCAGCAATCCAATGAATGACACTTAAAACATCAATTTTTTTAAGAGCTTGCACAAGATCTTCTTCAGCATCAACTGCAACAATTAAGTATTCCACCAGCTTGTGCCTGGGTTTTTCCATCGGTTGACATAGAGATATTGACATTTGGTGGGAGAAACACAACTTTAATATCCCCATATTGTAGATCATCTGTGTGAGAAGGAGCATTGTCCACTAGGAGCAGCACTTTTCCTCTCTGTATTTTTTTATGGCAGGAACAAACTCTGCCTGGAACTACTCTTTGTAGGTGGCATCATTCATCCAGGCCTTAGACTGATCTGTGTACTGAAATGGCAGAGATTTATCAGCTGGTTGCCATCTAAATGCTCTTGGTTCTTTGGATTTGCCAATTAAATTAAGGTGCAGTTTATGATTGCCAGTGGCATTACTGTATGCAAGGACTGTAACTCTTTCTTCGCTTCTTTTATATATCCAGATGGTATATTTTCTTGTTTAGAGGCAAGGGTTTTCACCGGCAACATTTTGTAATTCAACCCAGTTTCATCACAGCTGTAAAGTTGACCACTGTTATAACCTTCTTTGTCAGATGATTGTGTGCAGTTTCTTCTTAAAATCATTGATAGCTGATTCATCCCCTGATAATGATTTGCCACTGATGGCAATTTCATGAATGCCATGCCACTTCTTGAACTGATCCAGCCAGCCATCACTTCCAAAGAATTCTTGCTCCTTTCCTTCAATCAGTTCATAAAAAGTCATCGCTTTTTGGCAAAGTAGAGGACCTGAAACTGGCACACCTTTGGCTCTTATTTGCTCATGCCACAAAAATAAGGCCTCTTCTAACCAAGGCTGTGCATGTTTTCTCATTGTTTTTCTGGATTTCACTGTGCTACCTGATGCTTTGATGGAATAAAAATTTTCAATTTATGATCGATTTGTCTTCCAATCAGTAATCAAACTCCTACTGACATTCAAATCTGTAGGAACTTTTGTGGGTGGCTCCCCACCATCAATTCTCTGCAATGCACGGAGCTTTTGTTCCAACGAGATCACATTCTGTGTTCGTTTCGCACCGGTAGTCAAGTTACGCGTTCTTTTTACTGACACTCAACTGATTCTTTTTTTGTCTTTAGCCACTTTTATCTCTTGACATTTTAAAGCATGTAGCATTAGCACGAAACATTAAATCAAAAACACACAGATGCACAACTTGACAACACACAAGACGCACTAGACAAAGCTTTTGACTTTTGAAACCAGGCTGTGGCAGCCATCGAATGAATACATTCAATACATCTGCCCCTCTCCCCTGTCCTACCCAAGCCCTGACACCAACATGACAGTGCTTTGTATTTACTGTTAAATTGTTAAGTGTTGGCTTCAGCTGTTGTAAAGACAACAGGAGGAAAGTCTTTGGCACCGCACTCTCATTGTCGGTTTCGACAGGGCTATGTCACACTGCATAGAGCAATACTATATGTACTGTACCTCCAAGGAGTTCCAACAGATGGCAATAGCATGAAACCATGCAATATTAACAAGAAACATGCTATAACTTCAAACAACACACACACAAGTTGATGACACTCAGACTTTTGACACTCGACAGTGCGCAGATTAGCAGTAGATTACGGAAAAACACCACTGAATGCGTGGCCCCAGATGCAGACAAGTTGAAACTTGTCAAGCATCAGTCTTGCTATAATCTATTCCTCATAAGAATAAACCTGATTTAAACAAACACAAATGTGATGATTGGTCAGAAGCCATAGCACACATACACTGGTATTGTTACGCTCTTGGAAGTAGGTCCTACTTACGTATTAGATATCTTATTACTAAGTTACGTTAAATGAAACTTTAAGATACTCTAATGTATTAACAGACATCAACATTATTCTCAACCACACTTTAGCTACATAGTTTTTATTTCAAAAATCATGTACAGTCATAGCCTCTGCAGCGTTGTGCACTGATTGTCGCGCTGCTAACGTGCAGTATGAAAATGACTGAGGCTGCTTTCTATTCTGTAGTGAAACACATGCATTGGACCTTGTTAAAAAGTGCCGAGAAATAAGCTGTTCTTAATGTTTTTCATAAATTTGTGGAGATAATTAGCTTTGAAGTTTTCCGTGCCTTTACATCCTTCAAGCTGTGGTCTTGTATTATCGCTAAGTCAATGTGTGCATAATGCACAGCACAAAACATACCCTTATTATCATACTTGACAGTACTTGAGACAGCTTGGCTGCAGTCCCACGTGAAATGGAAATCCAGTGAGCTTCCATCAAACGCGGAAGAATACATAGTGAAATGTTTGTATCAGTTTATTCTTATGATGAACAGATTATAGCCAATAGCATAGCTGTGTGATGCATCAGACAGCGACAGTGTCAGCCACAAAAATCGGAAAAACTTGTTCAAAATAAAGGCAGATTTTGGATAAATGCGATTCAGATAAGTGGGAGTTTACTGTACTTGGTTATGTATAACAAACAGTTGGGCTAGTAAGTGCAATTTTCTGAAAAATATAGTGTTCAACATTTAGAGAAAGTGAATATCTCAAGAAGCTAAGCACACAGGACAGGTGCTATATTTCCATGCAAACTAGAAAGCTCTATGAGTCTGCTTGTACATGTATTTTGGAAAAGTCTTATTTTAATAAACCTGTGTTGTGGTATCTTCAGTGCTTGTGCCCTGGGAAAAGGGAGAAAGAAGAATTGTTCAAGAACATAGTGAAATTAGCTGCAGTTCTTCCAACTGAGTACTGTGAGCATACAGTAATTAATAAACGGGAGCTATTGATGTGAGAAGAAGAGAAACAACATAGTGACAAGAACCTACTGGATGTCTACTAGAGTCACTTTTATGAGAATACATATACCTCTGAAGAAAAGAAATGCCCTAGTGTTATGAAAATTGTGAAGGCTGCACTTGCACTTTCACGTGACACTGTAGATGTAGAAATGGGATTCTCATATAGGGGAACATCTTGAATGAAGATGCTGCAAATATGTATGAAAGAATATTAATGCTCATTTCACTGTGAGAAATGACATGGTGAATGTGTTTGAGGGAAGGCTCACTTAGTAATTATCATTCAGCAACTTCTCCAATTGTGCAACGGTACCTAATGGTTACTGCAAGTGAAGTTTTTCTTCCTAACAGCATTCTATACAAACAAATCGCTTGTAACTTTGCCTGATATTACTTGTACCTTAGGCACCTGGCTATGCATGACTGTTTGAAAAGAATAGCTTAATGTAATCATAAGGTCAAGCCATGCACGAATGTTTTCATGCCTTGCAGACAATTCAGTGTGCAAGTAGTAATCTGTAGCTGTGATTCTGTACTTAAAAAGTCTATGCATTGGCTATAATTGTGAATTAACAAATTACACAGAAACGCAAAATAAAAGTTAACTGAATGATAACCAGTGTTCTATTCTAACATCTGTAATTGATGTAGATGGCAGAGAATCATGTTGAATAATGTTTGTTCAAAAAAGGACATTCCAAATAAATGGGAAGGGGTCCTATAGTATTCAGCCAATAAATTGTGGTCATCAAATCTGTCCTTGGAAATGTCTTACAATTTAAAAACTGGTTCCAAAATCTTTGTCTTGCCATTATATAATCAATCTGAAACCTTCTGGTGAAAGAGTTCACATATACAGCCTTCTTTCATGATTATTTAACCATTTGTTAGTGATGATTGAATTATGCTCCATGTGGAATTAAGCCATGAGACTTCCTCTCCCATTCCTTTCCCCCAGTCCATATTCACCTACAATTTTTCCTTCTCTTCCTTTTCCTACTGTCAAATTCCAGTCCCTCATCACAATTAAATTTTCATCTTCCTTAACTATCCGAATAATTTCCTCATTTTAGATTTCTTAAATCTCTTCATCGTCTTCGAAGCTAGTTGTCATATAAACTTATACTACTGTGGTGGATGAGGGCTTTTTGTCTATCTTGGCTACGATAATGCATTCACTATGTTGTTCATAGTGGCAAACCTGCATTCCTATTTTCTTGTTCATTATTAAACCTACTCCTGCATTACTCCTGTTTGATTTTGTATATGCAAACCTGAATTCACCTGACCAGAAGTTCTGTTTCTCTTGCCATCAAACTTAACTCATTCCAACTTTATCTAACTTCAACCTATCCATTTCCCTTTTTAAATTTACTAACCTACCTGCTTGATTATGGGGTTTAAATTTCCAAGCTCTGATCTGTAGAATGCCAGTTTCATTTTTCCTGATGACAATTTCCTCCTGAGTGCTCCTCACCTGGAGATCTGAATCTGTTTAACCTCCAGAATATTTTACCCTGGAGGATGCCATCATCATTTAAACATACAGTAGAGATGCATGCCATCAAAAAAAGTTACTGCTGTAGTTTCCCCTGGGTTTCAGCCAGTCACAATACCAGCACAGCAAGGGTGTGGATTGTTATAAGGCCGGACCAGCCAATCATCTAGACTGTTGCCCTGTGATAACTGAAATGGCGACTGCCCCTCTTCAGGAACAATATACTTGCCTGGCGTCTCAACAGACACCCTTCCCACGTGATTGCACCAGTGGTATGGCTATCGGTATCACTGAGGCACACAAGCCACCCCACCAATGGTGAGGTCCATTGTTCATTGCGGGACTAAACTGATATGTTACAACTATATTTAAATAAAGAAATGTCATAAACATTTGGCCATCCTACGTTCATTTACCTTAAATATAAGCAATAGTTGGTTCACAAATAATAAGCCACCATTCTTGCACAAGTGTGCTCATTATTAAATGACAACAGATTGTCGTTAAATGTTACTTACACAATTACTTACACCTTCTTGACAGAAATGTCTTTTGGTTCTCTTTTCAAATGTGGTGTCTGCTAACGCATGTGCTTTACCATTTTAAAATTATCACAATTTTAATGCACTTGCAATCAACATTTAAATAAAGTTACTGGAAAAATAGTATTCTGTTCATTAAATAACTGCACAAGTATGACAGTATGATGTATTGATGCTATATTCATTGCTTTGCAAATGTAGTGGATATGTTGCTCTGACAAACAATTGCATAATGAAACAGATACAAACACACACACACACACTGGTCGTGTGTGTGTATGAGGAGCTTGATTTGTGCGTGTGTGTGTGTGTGTGTGTGTGTGTGTTGTGTGTGTGTGTGTGTGTGTGTGTGGAGAGAGAGATCACCAATATATTCAGATTTGCATTAATATGTAACTGTGATTTATTTTCAAATGTCAGAGAGCTGTCAAATGTCAGAGAGGTGTCAATTAGGCATCTTTGAGATAATCTGACACTCCGCCATTTCTAGGAGCATTGTCCGTCCTCCTAAGCAACCGTCCATCACCAAAATTCCCTGTACTGACATTAACCCACATGCAGTTCTTTGCTGACACACCTGGGTCGCTTGGAGTGGCTGTGGGATGCCCTGAGCACTTGGGCCTTCTACCGTTCAGTTGTACATCAATTTCACATTACCTTGTAGCAATTACAGGTAGGCAATTAGCCTGCCTACATACTCATAACATTACAATTGGCACACATAGCTCATGTCAGATACAAGTAGTTCTGTGAAGATTAGAAGAGAGTGGCTGAGGAAAAACTGAGGAAGCAAGAAGAACAGTAAAAAGAAAAATTGTTGTAAGCAAGTATGAACAGAAGTTTGAAAAACAAAAAGTAAATATTGAATATGGTGAACAGGTAGTGAAGAAAATGAGAAAGGAAGACAAGAAGGAAAGATGGACTGTTGGAAGATAATACAGACAAATGCTTAAAAGAAACAATTAAGGAAAAGAACTTGATGGGAACAAGAAGTGAAGAAAATTAAAGATGTAGGGAAAAAAAGCAGAAAGCAGCTGATTAGCAAAAAAATAGTGTTTTAATATTTTACCAAAAAAGCAAAAACGAATTGAAACTTTATGACCTAATTTTGTAGAGAAAGATAGATGATTTGCTGAATTACATTTAAAAATTAAAAGTTGGAATAAAATTTGTATTACTCTGAAAATGGTATGGTACAGCTGCAATTTAATACTTTCTTTGTAGTTTTAGGTATATTTGTGCTGGATAGGAGCATATCATAATAAACTGAAATGATTTTCATTACTGTATGGTGTGCTGTAATTTTGTAGTAGTTTTATTTGTTGATTTGAATTTAAAAAATAAATGAGTGTGAGTTGGCTTGTTATAGGCCTGGGAAAAAAGGAGTGAGCTTTTGACCCTTCTTTCCTAATGAGAAATATGATTCAGTATTTAGTCTGCTTTTTTTATGTCGAAATCAGTAAAGGTCAGTTAGTCAGTTATTCGAGTATTGTACTTGGTTTTCATCCTTTACTTCACTCCTTTACTAAATTGACTATTCCCTGATGCTTCAAAAAGTGTCTAGTCAACCAGTCCCTTCTTTAGTCAATTGTACCATAATTTTATTTTTTCCTCCAATTTGCTTCAGTACCTCTTCATTATGCAATCTACCCATCCAATGTTCGGCATTCTTTTGCAGCACCACATTTCAAAAGCTTCTATTCTCTTCATGTCTGACCTGCTTACTGTCCACGTTGCACTTCAGTACAAGGCTTCACTTCAGCCAAGCATCTTCCGAAAAGACTTCATAACACTTAAATGTGTATACATCTTAACAAATTCCTCTTTTTCAGAAGTGGTTTTCTTCTTGTTGCAAGTATTCATTTTATATCCTATCTCTTTTGGCTACCATCAGTTATTTTGTGCCTCAAATATAAAATTGTATCTACAACTTTTATGTCTTGGTTGCTAATCTAATTCCCTCAGCATTGCCTGATTTAATTCAACTATATTCTATCACCCTTGTTTTATTTTTGTTGATCTTCATCTTATAACTTTTTGCAAGTCACTAACCTTTCTATTCAACTGCTCTTCTAAGTTGTTTGCCATCTTTGATCTGAATTACAGTGTCATTGGCAAACTTCAAAGGTTTTTTTTCCTTCTTTCTGAACTCTAATTCAGTGTCCCAATTTTTCCTTGGTTTCTTTTATTACTTGCTCTGTGTACAAGTATAGGATTGCTATCAGGGGTAGGCTAAAATCCTGTCTACTTCTTTCTCGGCCACTGCTTCACTTTCACATCTTTCTACTCTTGCAACTGCAATCTGGTTTCTGTCCAAGTTGTAAATAACCTTTCAGTCCCTTTATTTTTCTTCTGCTGCTTTCAAAATTTCAAAGAGTGAATTCCAGCTAAAATGGTCAAACGTTTTCTCTAAAGTTAAGGCTTACCTTTCTTCAATCTATCTCGTAAGATAAGTCATAGGGCAGTATGATCTCATGTATACCTGTATTTCTCCTTAACCCAAACTGATCTTTCCCAAGGCTAGCTTCTACTAGTTTTGCCATTCTTTCACAAATATTTTGTGTCAGAATTTTAAAACCTCCATTGGTTAAACTCATAGTGTGGTGATATTCACACCTGTCAGCACTACCTTCTTTGGGATAGAAATTACCACATTCTTCTTGAAGTCTGAGGATATTTTGCCTATCTCATATATCGTGCACTCAAGGTGGAATAGTTTTGTCATTTGGGATCTTCCAAGGATCTAAATATTTCTGAGGGGATGTTGTCTACTCCAGTGGCCTCATTCCTACTTAGGTATTTCAGTGCTCTGTGAAATTCTGCTCGCATTACCCTGTCTCTCATTTCATCTTCATTTGCTTCCTTTTCTCCTTCTGTAATGTTGTCTTCAGGTTTTTTTCCCTCATTAGACCCTCTATATATTCCTTTCACCTTTCAACCTTCCCTTCTTTGTTTAGTAAGGGATTGTCCTCGGAGCTTCTGTTTTCTCCAAAGGTCTCTAACTTTTCTATACATTGCAGGTATCTTTCCCCTTAGTTCTGCATGCTTATATTGCCTTGTATTTCTCAGCCAGCCATTCCTGCTTTGCCAGTTTCAACTTCCTGTGAGTCTCACATTTTTGATATCTATCTTTCCTTTCACCTCATCTTTCAAAGCTACTCATTCATCTTGTGTTGGATTCTTTTCCTACATTACAATCTATTGTTGCCTAATGATTTCTGCAAAACTCTCAACTACCACTGGGTCCTCCAATTTATCAATGTCCCACTTCCTTAATTTCCTACCTTAGTAATTTATTCAGTATTAATCTGTGATTTACAATCAATAAATTATGATCAGTGTCCACATCTGCCCATGAAAACGACTTACAGTTTGAAATCTGATTTCAAAATATTTGTATTACCATTATATAGATCAATTTGAAAACTTCCAGTGTCTCTACATCCCTGTCCATGTTAACAGCTTTCTTATATGAATCTGAAACAAAGTGTTAGTGATGATTAAATTATGCTCTGTGCAAAATTCTACCAGGAAGCTTCCCCTTTCATTCCTTTCCCCTTTTTCTATTACTTTCCTTCTCTTCCTTTTCCAGCTATTGAATTCCAGTTACTCGCCACATCTAAATCTTCATTTCATTTGACTATCTCAATAACTTCTTTTATGTCATCATACATTCTTATAAATTCTTTCAATTTTTCATCATCTGTGGAGCTAGTTGACATATAAGTTATTGTGGTGTGTGTTGGCTGTGTGTCTAGATTAGTTACAATAATGTTTTCACTATATTGTTAATAATAGCTTACCCACATTCACATTTTCTTATTCATTATTAGATGTGCTCATGCATTACCCCATTTTATTTTGTATTTATAACCGTGTACGTAAACCAGAAGTCCTGTTCATCCTGCCATTAAACTTCACTAATTCCAACTTTAACCTATCCATTTTTTTTTAATTTTCTAACCTACCTGTGGATTAATGGATGTAACATTCCATGACACTCCAATCTTTAGAATACCAGTTTTGTTTTTCTTGATGAGGATTCCTCCTGACAGTCCCTCAAAAATCAAAACCTTTCTGTTGTACATGATAGAACTTGAATTAAAAGAAGAGCGATAATGGCAGGGCTATATTCTAATAACTTTTCATCCTACTTTTCTTAACACACATTTCTGTGCAGAAAATGAGACTACTGATTTTTGCAGAGATCTACATAAATATTTACTCCATTCTCTCAATACAATTTGGAGCTGAAGAGAGAAGTTTAGTGCACAGCACCCAAAATCCTGGTCACCAAATAAGCACACTACAAAGCCAGAATTTATGGTCCTGGATGTGCCTTGTCTATTCCAGGTGATGGATGTTTCACTGGCAGGCCTGGCCAGGCACATGGCGTTAGACATGAAGATCTGCTGTGTATGCCGGCAGCCAAATGGCAGTCAATGTGTTAAATGCAGTGGTCACATTTTGACTCTTAAGTCATTGCTCTGATTTATCCAAATGTAGTACATAACTGTGCACCTTAATAACCTATAACAAACTCTCATTATGCATGTTCCTTACTTGGGTATTCTATAATTTACATTTCGCTCAGTACAGCTTTCTGACAGCCAGAGAACTCAACTCAAATTTCACTTATTCATTTGTGCATGCATATAATGACAGTATCATCAGTGTAGTACTGAAATTCATATGTTAATCTCTGACTACCACACGTATAATGATGGATGTTTCACTGCCAGCCAAGCCCAGACAATAGTGTCAGTGTGGGGTTCTGCTGTGACCATTAGTGGCCTCATGGCATTCAACATGTTAAATATAAATACACTACTGGCCACTAAAATTGCTACAGCATGAAGATGACGTGCTACAGATGCAAAATTTAACCGACAGGAAGAAGATGCTGTGATATGCAAATGATTAGCTTTTAAGAAAATTCACACTAGGTTGGCGCCGGTGGCGACACCTACAACGTGCTGACATGAGGAAAGTTTCCAACCGATTTCTCATACACAAACAGCAGTTGACCGGCGTTGCCTGGTAAAATGTTGTTGTGATGCCTCATGTAAGGAGGAGAAATGCTTACCACCACGTTTCCGACTTTGATAAAGATCGGATTGTAGCCTATCGCGATTGCGGTTTAACGTATCGGGACATTGCTGCTCTTGGTCGAGATCCAATGACTGTTAGCAGAATATGGAATCATTGGGTTCAGGAGGGTAATACGAAACGCTGTGCTGGATCCCAACGACCTGGTATCACTAGCAGTCCAGATGACAGGCATCTTATCTGCATGGCAGTAACGGATCGTGCAGCCACGTCTCGATCCCTGAGTCAGCAGATGGGGACGTTTGCAAGACAACAACCATCTGCACGAACAGTTCGATGACGTTTGCAGCAGCAAGGACCATCAGCTCGAAGACCATGGCTGCGGTTACCCTTGATGCTGCATCACAGACAGGAGCGCCTGCGATGGTGTACTCAACGACGATCCTGGGTGCACGAATGGCAAAACATCATTTTTTTTTTTTCGGATGAATCCAGGTTCTGTTTACAGCATTATTATGGTCGCATTCATGTTTGGCGACATCGTGGTGAACACACATTGGAAGCGACATTCATCATCGCCATACTGGCCTATCACCCAGCGTGATGGTATGGGGTGCCATTGGTTACACGTCTCAGTCACCTCTTGTTTGCATTGATGGCACTTTGAACAGTGGATGTTGCATTTCAGATGTGTCATGACCTGTGGCTCTACCCTTCATTCCATCCCTGTGAAACCCTACATTTCAGCAGGATAATGCACGACCGCATGTTGCAGGTCCTGTACTGGCCTTTCTGGATACAGAAAATGTTCGACTGCTGCCCTGGCCAGCACATTCTCCAGATCTCTCACCATTTGAAAACGTCTGGTCAATGGTGGCCAAGCAACTGGCTTGTCACAATATGCCAGTCACTACTCTTGATGAACTGTGGTATCGTGTTGAAGCTGCATGGGCAGCTGTACTTGTATACGTCATCCAAGCTCTGTTTGACTCAATGCCCAGGTCTATCAAGGCTGTTATTACGGCCAGAAGTGGTTGTTCTGGGTACTGATTTCACAGGATCTATGCACCCAAATTGCGTGAAAATGTAATCACATGTCAGTTCTAGTATAATATACTTGTCCAATGAATACCCTTTTATCATCTGCGTTTCTTCTTGGTGTAGCACTTTTAATGGCCAGTAGTGTATCATGTAAATAGTAAGTGTGCTTGTCCATGCAATGTTGCAGTCAGGATGTATTTAGGCTGTGGGATCCAGTTGTGTAAGTTCTTTAACCACTTCAAAAATTGTGTTTTAGAAGGGTATGGCACCATGTCAATCAGTATTGAAATAAAGGTAAAATACAGAGTTATTCAAAACGATCTAGATTTATTGAAACAGCAGCTCAAGAAGTTTTTCAAGCCATGTTCAGAAATGTTTAGCATGTGGACCATTAGTCAAATAGCACATGTCCAGTCTATTGTCCAGTACAACCCCCCACTCATCCTAAATTGTCTGCACCAATGGCAGTTTATCCTGATAAGTCAGTGATGTTGTGGGGAAGTGGAGATGTGAAAAGAGTGCCTTTGATGTAACCCCAAAGGTAAAAATCACACAGCAGCAGTTCCAGAAAACTTGGCGGCCATGTCAGCAACTGGATATTGATACACAACCAATCCATCATCACAGTTGCTAAGGATCCAAGAACTCAAGAACTTCCTGTTGAAAATTAAATTATCACTGTTGACTTGTAATTGCAGCGTGAACTACACAAAATGCCTTCTCAATGGTCTGGCAGTAATGTTGCTGGATAGCACTGTAACAAAACAAACTTTCCAGAATATTGAATTGTATAGTATCATACCTGAATAAAAACATTTTTATACAATCACTTGAAAGAATCTTGATCGTTTTGAATAAACATTGTACTGTATTGTTTTCAAGTGGTTGCTGCATGTCTCCACAGGCATTGATCTGCCCTTATATGCAAAATATGAGGGCTGTTCCAAAAGTAACAGACATTGGTCTGTTGAAGCAGTGATTGGAGCTGCAGCTGCCATCTTGATGTTATAATGTGCCCACCCTCAGTATGCATCCAGTGGTGGTAGCATGTGGTTTGTGTTTCAGCTACTTTGCTTTCTCCTACGTGCTGCAATAGAAAATCCCACAACCTTTGTGGTTCATTAGGTAATTAAGTTTCTGTTGCTGAAAAACTGCAAACCAATCGAAATTTATCACAACCTTTGTGCTGTGTACGGAAAGGGTATAATGAGTGAAAGCTGATTAAGCAGTGGTGCATTGATTTTAAAAATGGCTGTACCAAAGTTCATGATTAGGATCACAGTGGTAGTCCTATCCTTGTGGCTGACAAACTGGTGATGAAAATCAATGAAAAAATTCATGATAATTGTTGTTCACGATTGCGGAACTTTTACAACATTCACTCCAGATTTGATGGAGTTTGGTACATTACATTGTGGTGGAGAAACTTGGTTACCACAAATTTTGTGCTAGGTAGTTCTCAAAAACCTAACACGAAGACCACAAAAAACAGAGACATATGGCAGCACTGACCTTCCTTAAAGATTGAGAGAAAAATGGCACTGTACTGTATGTAACAAGCTGAGACATGGGTGAACTATGTCAACTGTGAACAAGAAGGCAGTTGTTTTGGAATAGGGACACTCAAATTTTCCAAATAAACCAGGAAAGTGTTTGCTAATGCTGTCAAGGCTGTTGTGGGTTGGGACTCTAAGGGAGTGATTCTCATTGATTTCCTTGAATGTGGCAAAACAATTAACTCAGAGAGGTATTGTTTAACACTGACAAAGTTAAGGCGAGTGATACAAACCAATTGTTGGTGAAAACTTAGTGCAAAAGTTTTGTTTTTACACAACAACATACAGCCACACACGGCCAACGCACCTGAGACGTACTGGGTTACCTACTGGGTTTTGGATGGTATGTGTTCGATTATCCACCACACAACCCAGAATTGGTGCCAAGTGACTACCACCTATTGCAGCAATAAAGACATAGCTCACTACACAATGCTTGGATACTGGTACTTTACTGCATGCCAGTATAGACCAGTGGTTGCAATCAAAGGTGGCAAATTTGTACAGAGATGGTATTGAAAAACTTTTGCCACAGTATGGTAAGTGCCTCAACTTGAATGGCTTATGAAAAAATAGCTTAAGATTATACTTTTAAAATGTATATAATAAAATTTGATTTTTCCATACTGTTAATTTTTTATTTCAAAACATCTGTTACCTTCTGGATAGCCCTTGTACTTAATAACAAGAAAGGGATGCTGAAGCATCCATGATTACTGAAAAGAGCAACTAACAGAAAATAACTGCTTCCACTGAACTCTATACCCTCATCTCATTTTCCCACATCAGATACATCTCCTTTTCATGCTTTGTATATAATGTTTTTGATCTACATATTTCAGTACATGTTTACTAATGGCTTGTTTGTATTACCTAGGTTGGCCACTATGTTACGACATCTAGCACAGTTTCATGGAAAGAATCCTGAAATGTTGTTTATGGTGCGGATTGCACAGGGCTTAACACACATGGGAAAAGGTACCATGTCATTGGCACCATTTCATACTGATCGACAAGTGCTGAGTCGTGTGGCACTTGGAGGCCTCTTAATTGTCCTTACTGGATGCCTTGATATTCGAAATAGTATGTGGCTCCTTTTATAGTTTCAGCTTCACTCGTTAACTTAATTAAATGCTATAACTTATGTTACAACTGTTTCAATTACAAGTACTTTCTTGAATTTGGCTATAAAATGATAAGTAATATAAATATAATAAAAACACATTCACAGTTTCAGCAATAGCGATACTTTCTTCACAGCAAAATTTCGTGACTGTTCAGTAAGTTCCTCATACCATAACAATGTTATGCTAGGAAAGACTGATTGATAAACATGAGAAAATAAGAAAACTCTTATAATGCAGAAAACTTGGCTATAAACATGCTGACTGCAAATGCTTAGTAATGTATGGTTCACTATCAGAGCAGGCCAGGACAGGCTCACGGCTCTAAGTGTGAGGCCTAAGGCCATGTGGCAGTCAACATTTTAATGATGCATAATGATACGTGGCTTGAATTTAGTTGTTTGTTATGCTCTCTGAGAATTAAAGTTACCGGAGAGGGCTGGAGTGTACTCACAGGAAATTTCTTAGAAGGAAACCTCACCAACTTTACCTCATATTATAAGGAGAAAGAAACACACTTTCAGGGTATCCACTCATGAAATCACTTCCTTGTGAAAAGTTGGACCATAATTCTGATTTTATGCACGGCTTTTAAACTTTTGAGCACATCAGTTGTTTTCCACTTGCTCTGCCCCACTGCAGCTGCCTCTTGTCCGAGCACAAAGTATGGTATAGTGGAGTAAGTAAGAGGTTTGAGAAGTAGTGTTTTGATATTAGTAACATGCTTTGTTCATTGTGACGCAGTGCAAGGCTCTAACATGTAGCTGGTGTCAGAGATCCTTTACTTTGAACATTTTTTTGTTGATTCAGAAAAGCAATCTAAATAAATGAAACTAGTTATTGTGTCATTAAAGCAATATCATAGTTCTTTTTAATTATTAACTATGCTGTTGTACATTATTTTCCTTCTTTCTTAATGCTGTCACTGTTCAGTTAAGAACATTTGCAGGAGTTGTGCTATTCTTCGACATGATCTAGGTAATTCAATTGAAATAAAAAAATCATTAACTTCATTCGATAATAATTTTTCATTTTAATTTTGAAGCATGTATATAGCTGCAGAATATCAACACAAAAATATTGTTAAATAATATTGAAGATATACTGTATGAGCACGAGATTAACATATTATGTACTCTCATATTACTTACTATTTTACCCCTAGAATGATGTGTTCTCAAACGAATATTTCATAAATGTTGGTAAGATGTGTCCACCTCCCACTTCTCTTTCCTCATCTTTAACATCCCACGAATAGGGCTCTAGTTGTCACTCCACTGAACAATACTTTGCACTTGGGCATTAGGTGGCTGCAATGGATTGGCCTTAGTGATAAACAACCTTTGTGTGCAAAAGTTTAAAAGCTGTACTGTCAGAAGATCATACCTGCATGCTTAGCTCACAATCAATTTTTGGGGGTAATATCTTGCAGGTGCACTTTTTCCTCCTTAAAATGTGAGGTCAAGTTGGTAACACTTCCTTGTTGCGTGAAATGCACTGTCTTTCAATTCAGTCTCTTTATACATCCATTAACAATATGCATTGTATGGATGTAGTCAATTACAATATAGTTTCTTATATTTAATTTGTTTCAAAAACTTGGATAATGAATACAAATATTTTACATCAGTATATATAAATAATGTTACTTTTCCATATTAAGATATTCTTCAATTTTATAAAAACTACGTGTTAGTAAAAACTGTTTAAGATCTACCTTGAATTTATGAAATTCTTTCATTTTCTTTATTGTAGAAGGTAATGCACTAAAAAGTATTTTGGGCTGGTAGTTTACACCTTTTTGGTAGAATGCTCCTTTGTGGGTGTGCCTGTGAAAATCATCCCTGTTCTTTGTTTCATGGTTATGAACCTGATTATTTAATGTTGAAAATTCCTAGTGAGTTTTCAGAAAGCACACACATTTTATTTCCCTGCATGACACACTGGAGGGAACCCCTTTCATTATTCTAATAGCCCCCCCCCTTTTTTTTTTAAGCTTGAAAGCTTGTTTTGTCATACCTGTATTTCCCCAGTTTCCCCAGAAGATCACACCATATCTAAGCAAACTGTTCATGTAAGCATAATAGGCACATAGCAATGATTCTGTGTTGCAACATTCCCGAAGCTTTCTTAGCACATTGCAGCATTTACTTAATTTTTTTCTCAAAACTTGTAGATGCTTTTCCCATCTCAAGTGCTCATCCACCCATATACCTAGGAATTTTGTGTATGGAGCTTGTGCATTAACATAGTTCCCTAACTCAGCTTTTAGTCTTCTTCCAGCTTTACTTTTAATATTACTGAAATTCATCAATGCTGTTTTATCCTTATTTATGATCAAAGTGTTATCGCTAAACCATTTACCTGTCTCAGTTATTGTCCTAGAGACACTTTGCTGTAGATTATCCTCAGTGTATCCTTTTATAAAAATGCTAGTGTCATCAGCAAACATCACCAATTCTGTAACTGTCAGATGGTTTGGCAAATCGTGTATGTACATCAAAGTAGGATACAGAAAGAATTACATTTTTTTTGTATAAACTATAGTTTTTCAGTGTCTCAGTTTTTCTTTTTTTTCCCCTTGGCCTTTTAAACATAATATGGCAGTAATGCCATTCAGCAGCTGTATGATCTGGGATGAAAGGCATGATTGGTTTCACACATTCAAAAGTTAAGTTTTGGATTCTTCTATCAGCTACATCATTAAATTGTACTGTCTGAAATAAATACCATAATAAATCTGTCTGCTCATGCTTTGAAACTGTGCAGTATGATATTGTCTGTCATTATAACAAACAATTTAGATGTTACATTGGCATAAGTTTCTCTTAATGTTCTGGCCCTCTAATTACTAATTCTTACATGTAACAGTAAATAAAATGGATAGTAGTATCTATCTTAAGAAAAAATCCAGTATGCATTAATAACTATTAATTCACAGGAAGTGTTTTGCTTATTGACTCTTCCTACACATTTAACATTAGTTACATAAAATTTTTGGACCTTTTTCATTTCATGTAAATGTTTCAGTTAGCAAATCTAATTCATTTCTATCAGCCTCAGATTTGTACTTTTTGTTAATTACAGAAAATCACAATACTGTATTGTCAACTTATGATACTTTTTGTATTTTGAAACTTTAAACGCATTTTAAAGAACCCAGGTATTTCTGTTCTGGTACTAACAGATTTATTTTGTTGCAGTTATACTGGGCAAATCTCATTACCTTTTGTATTGCTTGGTAGCTGCTATGCATCCACGCTGGCTTATTACTTTGGATGAAAACTTGGAACCTGTGAATGTATTTGTTAGAGTGGGACAGGTGAGGGCACATACACAGATACAAAAATATTTTTATGATTTTGGACACTTAAGTTTTGCAGTTACTTAGCACTTTTCAAAATATTATATGTAAGTAATTTGATATGAAATTCAAAAATTTCTCATTAATTTGTATTTATATAGTGTTCATTGTGGGTTTGATTAAATGAGTCAGTATGGAGGTACTTTATCATACCACAGTTCTGAATCAGATTGTTTCAGGTTTTCTGTAATTATGCATAAAGTCTTCAATGAACCTTCAATTTTATATATCCCATTAAACAGTAACTATTTTTACAACCTAGCTGTACATGCTCTTAATTTTTGAATATTTTTTTCCAGCACTAAGTTTTCTAGTTTTCTTTTTGAACTTTTAACAGCAAATATGAACCAGTAGGTTTAATGAACTGCTTTTATGAGTAAATATGTTTTCCGAAAACCAGTTACCTGAGCACACATGTTCGTAGTGCTGATTATGTATCACTGAAAATTATTTTACTTTTAGAACTTCATCTTCATGTGGCCTTTGCACTACTCATTTGTGTAATGTTAGGTAGTGTTTTGTTAATGTTAGCATATATTGAGCAAGAACCTGACATTGAAGGAACAAATCTAAGACATATTATCCTTTCCTATGTGGCAAACAAAATAGCTGCTAATTCCAAGCACATTGCTATGTTAAACAGGGAGGGGAAAAAGATAGCACATCTCAGTACATGCACTAAAGAACTTCATGCATTTTTCATAAACCATACTTCTCAACACATACTAGTATGTGAGCACACTTCTGACATGACTATTCCATGGCACTCAGCATGTCTTAGGATAACATTAGGCTCAGATTTTTGTGGAATGTGCCAATACACAGAGTTAAACAGAGGTGTAGCCATCTAATTTACAACAAATATGCAATCTAGTAGACCTGCTATGCCAAAAACATGAGTAAAATTTGGTTATTTCTTTTGAGCTGTATAA
The DNA here is from genome assembly GCF_023864275.1 of Schistocerca cancellata. Classification (NCBI taxonomy): domain Eukaryota; kingdom Metazoa; phylum Arthropoda; class Insecta; order Orthoptera; family Acrididae; genus Schistocerca; species Schistocerca cancellata. The sequence continues at coordinate 680,279,459 of NC_064628.1, forward strand.
TTTGGTATAAGTAGGGGATAGTTTTACTAAGCTAAATACTTGTAATCTATACTGATGGTTACAAAAGAGTAATTGTGGGCCTGAGAATATTCCACATATTTCACTTTATTTTCTGGAAGATGTAATTTGTTCCCAAAAGATATTACTGTTGAAAATTGAAAAACAGTGGGCATGCTTAGCTATTTGAAGGCCCCTAAAAATTTCAAGGTCATCAAGCAACTAGTAGCTCCTCTTTGTAGGTTGTTAGTGCAGGTATGACTGATAAGTGCATTTTTCTAGTGGGTAGGCTTTTTTAAGTTCATTAGGTACAAAACCTTTTGATTGGGTCATTGTAAGTATGGTATGCATTAGATCATTTCCTCTGTAGAAGCCTTACATTATTTCTTCCTTACCTCCCTCTGCTGCATCTTTATGCTATGTCTAAAATGTGCGTGATGTGTTTGAGTCTAAGTATTTCTGCTCTGGAAGTTGCTTAGGAGACAAATCACTTACAAAGAATGTTTGCTTAAGATTTTTATTTGTATTAAATCAATAAAACAGAATTCTGTACATCACTTATTAGGCGGAGAAAGTTATTGCTATGACTTAATACGTCACTCCTTTCATTGTCACACCAAGGTTGGTTGATGACTAGTGTAAATCAGTTTTAGTCTTATGTAATTATAAAAGTTACAGTTTACAAACTGCAAATGTTCACAACAAACTTTGTAATGGAGTGAACATTCTGTGACACTAATTGCCTTTGGTGCAGGATTCTGAAATGTTCCACAAATTTTCAACATGTGCAATTCAGCAAACAGTGCGATAGAGGAATCTGATAGTATTTTGGAATATCCTTAGTACCACTTTTCCATTTAAAGATAAAATTTACACCCACACGGATTGCAACTCTGTATTCTGGAGTCACTAAAGAAACTGTTGTACTATATATTTTATTTTGTTATCCGACAGTGGGAAAAAAACTTATGATTTTGAAAGTAAAGTTTTGAACTAAGATAAGTCATAACCCACTTCAGTGGAGTAGTAAATAAAGCTTTATTTAGAGGAAATCAAAATGCATTTGTATCGTAAAATTATCCAAATAGGCTTTTATTTCTGTTATTTATTTTTGTAAATAAATATTTCCACATAAGAAGCCAGATGTCCTGGCACATCAATCAAGAATGTGCCAATTTAAAGCCACATACCTATATTCACAACTGCTGCTGCTACTACAGGTGACTGTTTTGTGCTCTTAGTAGCTGCTTTTGAGACCACACAAAAGTCAGTCTGCAAGAAAATGTTATAGCTACATTCTTTGAGAGTAGTTCCTACACAGTCAGTCAGTCAGTCCATTTGCATACAGCACAGTTCAATATTATGAGCTGCTCGAGAATTTTATTCCCCTTGAGACTCTAGTGAGATAATCCCATCCCTAGTGTTAAACACAATCTTCCACCATTTAACAGAATGGCCTCTTCTATATATATTTTTATTTTCTTATAATAGAAGGAAACATTCCACGAAGGAAAAATATACCTAAAAACAAAGATGATGTGACTTACCAAATGAAAGTGCTGGCAGGTCGACAGACACACAAACGAACACAAACATACACACAAAATTCAAGCTTTCGCAACAAACTGTTGCCTCATCAGGAAAGAGGGAAGGAGAGGGAAAGACGAAAGGATGTGGGTTTTAAGGGAGAGGGTAAGGAGTAATTCCAGTCCCGGGAGCGGAAAGACTTACCTTAAGGGGAAAAAAAGGACGGGTATACACTCGCACACACACACATATCCATCCACACATATACAGACACAAGCAGACAGGTCTTTAAATATGTCTGCTTGTGTCTGTATATGTGTGGATGGATATGTGTGAGTGTGCGCGCGCGAGTGTATACCCGTCCTTTTTTCCCCCTAAGGTAAGTCTTTCCGCTCCCGGGACTGGAATGACTCCTTACCCTCTCCCTTAAAACCCACATCCTTTCGTCTTTCCCTCTCCTTCCCTCTTTCCTGATGAGGCAACAGTTTGTTGTGAAAGCTTGAATTTTGTGTGTATGTTTGTGTTCGTTTGTGTGTCTGTCGACCTGCCAGCACTTTCATTTGGTAAGTCACATCACCTTTGTTTTTAGGTATATTTTTATTTTCTGATTTTTGAAGTATGCTTATGTACTATCTGCTGTTTTATGTATTCCTGTCACAGTATTTAACAGATATTTTTAAAAAGCTTTTATTGTTTCATAAAAGTATATCTAATGAGATACATTCAACAATTTTTTTTAGGCTTTGGATGTTGTTGGGAAAGCAGGGACACCAAAATCAATCACGAGAGGTCAGACACACACGACTCCAGTTCTACTTGGCGTAGGTGAACGTGCCGAATTGACATCTGAAGAGTACATACCGCTTTCACCAGTAATGGAAGGCTTTGTTATATTACGCAAAAATCCAGATTTTGAATTAACTAACTGAAAATAATTAAGTATGTATAACAGCCACACATATATTCTTAATGTCTGTAGTAGAATAGGTCATTTAAAATACTTATTTTAATGAAATACTTCGATATTGTTTAAAGTTTTCAAGAAAGGGCTAATTCATAGCTCTCTTTTTGTATTTGAGTAAATGTATTCATCAAATGAGTCTCCATGAAGAATGATTTCAAAGACAGGTCAGTAAATAAGACACTATTGCTTGTTTCCATTTTAAGAGAAGTGATTTTTTTTATTTTTTATTTTATTTTTTTTTTTTTAACCCAGGAGCTATACAATTGTCCTTCATGAAACATGGAATAGTGTAACAGATTTCATTGTTGTTGATCACATACTTTTCTTTATATAATGGTAAACAAGATCAAATTGCTATACTCTAACTGATCAGTCTTAAGTCAGTACTTCATAATAAGCAACCAACAATACATAACACTGTGGTCTGAGTAATTTAATTATTTCTTGAAAGAAGCCAGCTTCTTTATTTCATCTTCAGTTGTGGCTTCTTTGTGCTGTTTGAGATCCGCATTGCCAGCTGTGATGCCCCAGTCATCAGGGTGTGACATGGATGGGCAGTATGGGCGGCCTGACGCTGGTTTTATATTTTCCCAATAAGACCTCTGTGCTCTGTAAATGTATTGAAATTAATTTCTTTGTCATGATTAATGGATCTTCTATGTATTGTGAAAATAACAATTATTTGATCTAACTGCACTATTTAGTTCACACAAATAGTTTAAGGCCCTGCCTGTTCTGAAGTGATATGTGCACAAATTATGGTTAGGTTATACACATACTGATTACATTACTGGAGTATAATGTACAATAATAGCACGGGTATGTCTCAGAAAGTCGTTTTGGTGGAACACTAGATAGTGCCTGGTGTGCAATTTTTTGCATGGTTTACTTTCCACTTTATGACATATTACAAGTATATTACTTATGTAAAATAAATATGGATTGCCACTGACAACTGGAATGATAGACAACTTTCAGAGATTATGTGAAGCCTTTCCAGATAAATACCTAGTATGTGCAGCTCTAACTCAAGAAGAGGAAGGAAGAGTTTTGGTGAATTTAGAGCATTAACAACTTTCATCATAGGTCTTTACTTAGTTTATAATTAGGATGTTTGCACTCCCCTATGGTTCAGTGAACAGATTTGTTCACTCCAGTAAGGCCCTGTGTTGGTGTTGCAACAAGTACTGAAATTCTGTTGCCACGTATGACAGTAACTGTCTACTGTTACTCTGCCTGACAAAGTTCCATACCACCTCCACAAAATTTTACCATGCAGTACATGGAAGAATCGAAGTATAAATAAGAATGAAGACCAAGAACTAAGTATCTGCATTAAGAAGGGTGTGAGACAAGGATTCAGTCTTTTCTCCGTACTGTTCAACCTGTATGTCAAAGAAGCAGTGACTGAAATAAAATGTTCTGGATTTGGGATGAATTCATGGTGAAAGTGCAATTGTAGGATTTGCTGATGTGACAGACTCAGTGAAAGTGAAGAACTATGGCAGGACTTTTTGGAGGGAGTTCATAGTCTGATGAGCACACACTGTAGATTGATAGGAAACCAATGAAATATCAAAGTATTGAGGATTAGCAGAAATGAGGTTAATGAAAAACTGCAACATTTGGGTCACAGAGTAGACCAAGTGAAGAAATTATGCCTTGGAAGCAAAGTACCACATAGTGAACCAAGCAAGGACATATAAACAGACCAGGATAGCATTCCTGGCCAAAAGAAGTGTACTAGTATGGAAACATCATCCTACATTGGAGGAAAATGTTTCTAATAATCTGTGTTTGGAACACGGAACTGTATGAAAGTGAATCATGAACTGTGGGGCAACCAAAAAAGAAGACAAAGTGAAATGTAGTGCTACATAAGGGTACTGAAAATTAAATTGTCTGACAAGGTAAGAACTGAGGCTCTCCAGAGAGAATAGTGAGAAGAGGGACATGCTGATCACAGACAAGAGGAGGCAGTTAGATGATAGGACATCAGAGTCACTTCCTTTGTACTAGAGGGAGCCATAGGGATGAAAACATTTGGGTGTTTGAATCATTGTGGTAACAGGTTCAGTTGGGAACCTGTAAACTATTTCCGTCTGTTGTGAACTGTGGAAGGGACACTGGAAAAACATTACAGCAGCATGGGTGACACGAGGACATGCAGTACACTATTATCCAGGTGCACAATAAAATTTTTCTGGTTTTAAAGTTTGAGATATGGCAAGTGTTGGTGAATAGAAACTGTGAAAAAGTAAAAAGTATGCATTGTCACTTAAGGCTTAACACTCAAATTAACTCAGTCTACAATGCTTTTGAATTAGTTTATGTAAACCAGAAAATTTACCAGTATTAGAGGGTCACTGGTTTCATGAAATACAGTACTTCACATGTCTTGTCTTACACCTCTGACATTCGAGAATTCTGCATAATTATGTCAACTTTCTGCAAGCAGTAGGCTTGTACAGTTTCTATAACTGTATAGAAAGTGTTGTCTGGTTAAGTTTCAGTTTCATATCAAATATTCTGCTGAACATAATTTAGCTGTGTCAAAAATATAAAAACAATTTGAAGCCGTTGCCAAATGAAAACCTCTAAATTCAAAATTGTAGAATTACCTTACCTGGCTCTAACCCATGGCTTTGTGTGCATCATTAAACCACCACCCCATAAATCATGTTTTTCAGTGGCCTTTGACTGTTTACCACGCTCCTCAATAAGTTCTTCTGAAATTGCCCTGTAAATGAAAAATGTATATTTTACACCATCTGAATGTAACTGTTTTGTGCATATATCCATATAAATAAACATTAAAGAATCAACAGATAATTTTCCCTAATTGTGGCTTGAACACAGTGTCAAATTTCTGCTGTGTTAAACCCAGATGTACGTCATACAAATAAAAAGGACTTATTTCACTGTAGGCAAGGAGAGAGTAAAGAGGTGATTCATTCAGTATAATTGAAAATGTATCTCAAATTTGAGCTACCAATCTCTGAAGCATGTGTATTATGTTACTATTCTATGTAGAAAACTGCAAAGGTCCTGCACAGTATTTGTCTACAGGTGTTAGATGTAAATAAGGACAAAACAAATATAACACGATTGGTTGGAGTCCAGGTTGTGAAAACACACGAGACTATTGCTTATGGCAGTTTATGGAAAAAAGTCCGTTGTCAAAGTACTGTATGTGAGCAATCCAACTGGACCACCTGAAATCATGATGTACATCTTTACTGACTTCAAACCATCTGCAAATAGTGACATCTTGTTTGCAATTTTAGTGGTAACACCTGTGGTCTATTGCTCATTGCTGTCTAACTAATGAACTATTGCTATGAAAGGAGTGTCACAGTTAATAATGACATCAATAAAGGGTAAGCTAGCAATTTTAGTAGTGTTGTATAGCTCTAATACTAGAAGATGATACCATTGTTGCAATACTCTGATACTTCACTGCAAATATTAGCAAGCTTGCTTACATGGAGTCTGCAGAGCAAGAGTTTCATACTATAAGTTGATTCTAGATTCTGATTACAAATTGCTACAGCTTATGGAGGGACACCAGCAGTTTGAGTTTGGATTAGAATGTTTGTCTGGACTGTATTCTTCCCATTACAGGGGAAACTTTTGCTGCTTACCTAAATATTTCACATTGTGAAATTCCCTGAATTTAGTAGAAGCAGGTGTGTTCTTACATTCTTGTGTCCAGGAAATTTCTCACATCTTTCAGCCGAGTATTAGGCCATATTCAATGCTTTCTTGTCAAGCCGAAGGTCATCAACAGTACCTCTGGTGGTGTAGTTGGGCCATTGTAAAAGATGTTCCATTGCCTGGGCTTCATTACATTGGCATTTGTTGTCTGCTCCATCTTTAAGAGTTCATTTAGTTAGATTTGTTTTGACTGATGTTACATCCATTCTGATGCAATTCAGTGTTCTCCACATCTTCCAGCTTAATGTATTGTCACTTTGCAACTCTTGGGAGGCATAGTGGTCCTTCAGAGGCTGATGTAGCTGATCACTAAGGAACCTTGTGGATTTAAGTCTCCCCATTCTACATAAAGCACCATGTACAGGGTGCCACTTGTTAAGAATCTGTTTAAATTTTTGTGTACGCTTGTGTAAAGTACATCGGGATTTATGGTCTTGGAATCTGAACGCACTATATAGTTTCCAAAGTGGGGTGGGTTTCATGCATTCTGTTAGCCTGCATATGTCATTTAGGAGCACACAGACTTTTTGGCACGTGCAGATCCGCAAAGTGCTTGGGCAGATGTTTCCTTGTTCATTTCCTATTCACTTTTTTTTCATAAGCTGTTTACAGTGACAATCTTTTGGTGAGTCTTCTCACAGTGATATTTGAATGTCAGTGATGTGTTGAGCATGAAACCCAGATATGTTGCTTTGTGTTCCAGATTGCTGCCATTCCAGGTGACATTCATTTTCTGTTTGCTTGTTTTGAGCTAGAAGCAGGATTCTTACATTTTAAAGTTGTCAGGTCAACAGTCATTCATTTAATGTGTCTTCTGGCCTATATGTCAAATTCTTTCTTCAAAGTTATTTAGACCCTATAAGGGCTTGGGTGAGTTAGTGTCACCAGAAGAGGTTGGCCACTTATGGTGGTACAATTTACAGTAAAATGCACTGACATGCACTACTCATGTTTATGAAGATAATTTTTTTAGAATGCATGATGATTCTTCTTTCTATCAGGACATGAGTGGCTCTGGTGAAATGTGTGTTTAAAGTCGACAGATTCAAGACAGGGTTCTCAAGAAACTTGAAAGCTAGAAGAAAATCATTACTTCATGAGGTGGAAGCCATCCCCTGCATAGGTACAGTACACTATGCACGGCACACACTGGAGTGTGTTGCACATTAACTGCAGCTGCGTGGTTACCCTGTTCATAATGTGCATACATTGACTATCTAGTTCTGCACAATAAGCCAACTTCTCTATGTTTTCTGTATTTTTGTCTGGGATCCCTGTCAACATTAAACTGTTCTCCCACGAAGCTGAACTAGCTGAACTCACTAGGCAAGATAACCACTGAGACACATTGCATACCTGAAAAGCCACCTGTTGCATACCTGAAAAGCCACCTGTGATATATTCCATGGATTCCAGGGTATGTTCAACACTAGTAAGTGGGAAGTTTGTTCCCATATACCTCCAACTGCACAAGCCCACAGCATTACAGAACCTCCACCAACTTTAACAGATTCACAAGGTTGTCTCCATACATTTACACATCCATCGACTCAATAAAATTTGAAATGAGACCCATCTGACCAGGCATTATGTTTACAGTCATCTATAGACCAATGTCGGTGTTGATGGGCCCAGGCAAGGTGTAAAGGTTTGTTTCATGCAGCCATCAAGGGTACACAAATGGGCCTTCAGCTCAAAAGCCCATATTATTGATGTTTCATTGAATGGTTCACACACTGACACTTGTTGAGGGACCAGCATTGAAATCTGCGGCAGTTTGCACAAGGACTACACTTCTGTCACATTGAAAGATTCTATTCAGTCATCATTGGTCCTATACTTCCAGGATCTTTTTCCAGCCACAGTGATCGAGATTTGATGTTTTGCCAGATTCCTGATATTCATGGTACACTCGTGAAATGGTCATACAGGGAATCTCTATTTCATCACTATCTCTGAGACGCTGTGTCCCATCGCTCGTGTGCTGACGATAACGCCATGGTCAAACTCACTCAAATCTTCATAACATGCCGTTGTAGCAGTAGTAACCAATCTAACAACTGCACCAGATACTTCTTGTCTTATATAGGCATTTCTGACTGCAACTCTGTATTCTGCCTGTTTATGTATCTCTGTAGTCACCTAGTAGCGATACTGAACAATTTATGGGGTTCTTATAAAATCTGTTTCTCTATGCAGAATAATGCCAAATACTATATGTTAATTTTTGTTGATTTAAACTTTGATATGATCTATAAGCTCTTCTGTATAATTTATTCCAATTCTACAAGGCATCTTACCAATCTTGATCTCATTACATGTGTGAAAAAATTTACTTCAAACTATGATTACTTACCATTTACTGTCAGAATGCAAAGAAGTATGGGTAAAACTTACAATTTAAGATCCAGAAGAAGATTTTTAAATTCAGTAAGGCCTCCATTAGGGTAATAAATGATAAAGACTTAACAGCTTCTGAGATAAAATGGAGAAGCCATACTGTAATAATATATATGCTGGCAAAATCTTTAATTCCTTTGGGAAATTTGTCAGCACACACAAATTTTGACAGCCTCTGCCCAATTGTTATAAAACATAATAAAACAAAAGTAAGGAGACATGCAAAAAAATCATAAGTAGTTCACACCTCATTTACAGAATCTAGGATGGTTATTTATACTGTGTCATAAGTTCAAAAGTGGTATAATAGCGTAAATTATGTATAAAAGACAGTATATATCAGAAATTATATTAAGGGAACAATTATATCGAAAACTCTCTTACTAAATCAATGTTACTTTGAAAAATCCAGGAGGGAATGTAAAAATATTATGAGAAGGAAAATTGCTACTCACCATATAGCAGAGATGTTGAGTTGCACATAGACACAACAAAAAGATCCTCACAATTATAGCTTTCAGCTGTTAAGGCCTTCGTCAACAAAACACACACACACACACACACACACACACACACACACACACACACACACACACACACACACACACACACACACAGTCTCTGGCACTTTGAGTATCATTGTCATTGATAATTAGAAGTAGGCATGAGAGTTGCAAATGCCAGTACTACTGCAGGTAACTTTGATCTTATTTGTTAATGCTACAAGGTCCAGTGCCTCATTATTTGCTAATACTGAGTCCAAACCTAATACTGCTTGTGCTTATCCCTTTCTACAAAAACCTGCATACAATGACACTGTGTACCCAGTAATAAGTAGAAGTACAAGGCGATACTGAATCAATGGTGAAACTGAACTGCTCTGAGTCTTAAGACAAACGTGTCCCATCAAACTTTGTAATTAAAGAGATAAAGGAGTTAATAATACACGACATCCTCTGTGCACATTGATAAATTGGTTCTTTGTTGGCAGTACTGTCCAGTATGTCTAAGAAAGACAATGGCTGTTATCTCCATGAAAGGGGTGACAAATATTGTACTAAGAATTATTGGCCAGTTTCTCTTGGTCCCTATGTTTCCCAAAATAACTTAATGTTTATACACCAGCAAATAGGTCTGCATTTGACAAATAATATCATCTTGACAATCTCATGGTTACATGCCAGCTGTCCACAGCCAAACCTGTTTAAAATGTTATTTCTTTTGCACAGATCTCTTATGAAACAAACCTATGTGCTGAAGCTACACTAGTTGATACGATCAAGACATTTTATTCACTAAACCATAAAATATTGCTGGATAAACTGTAGTGCTATGGCATGTTGGACTGAAAGTCTTAAGTCTCTCCAACAATTCCTACTGCAGTAATAGGATACAAATCACACTAAAGCATTTTTTTTTTTTTTTAAGTTACTCAAGTTGTTTCCAAAAGCCAGTGCTAAGACCACTGCTGTTTATAATATTTATAAATAACCAGCCCAATAAACATGCTGTGTAAATATGTACTTTATGCAGATGACATTCATTCATAAATTCTGGAGAGATGCGAACAAACCAAATGTAAGAATACTTCATAGACACTGAAATCATAGGGGGGAAAAGCACCTGTTTGTTTACCACTAAGGAGAGAGGGAAACAGCTTACCTAATGTGGTATGGTTCAAAGCCACAGCAGCCTCCAATGTAGCGTATGCCAAGTTTGTATGCTTCTCGAGCATAGCGATGAATGTCCCAGCGAGTAACAACTCTAGGTTCTAGAGCTATAAAATTAGAAATTACATTATTTAGTGACATAGCTAAAATTAAACACAATATTTTCACAAGATAAACATATTTGAAAACTTTGCAATTATTTACTGCCTACCAAATGGAAATTCTGGCAGATCAATAAAGCCTTGGCGACCAGCATCTGGAGTGTGGTACGCTAGTGGCTGGCTCATAAGGTGAACTTTGATTCCTTCTTTATCAAGAGCTTCCTTCATCAGCTTTACAGTGTCCAGCACAACAAATGGATCAAAATGACAGTTTACACCAACTGCAAGAAATGATGGCTATAAAAAAATTCTGTAGAAGGAAGAAAATTAAGAATAAAAATTTAACAATGTTTCATTACCAATATCAGCTCCTGCTTTTGCCATTCTCACTGCACATGCTCCTGCTGGAATATTGTGTAAGTCTCCAAGTGGACCAATGCACATTGTGGCTGCTACTGCTTTGCCAGATGCTTTGCAAACTTCAATAGCCCATTCCATTTCTTCTACATGTTCAAAATACTGTTAAATATTTCAAGGTTAGTGCATATATTATGGATTCTAATTTGATATCAGACAAAAGAAGGCTGTTTCTTTAAACAGCAATAGTAACTTTTAAAGAGTCTTACAACATTAGTTTCATTTTCATTTAATGAAAGATACGCAAGTCTTAACAGATAAATAACAAGATGTTAAGGAGGGCAGAATGTAATGTAGGGAAACTTTTGGCTATAACAAGTTCAGCAAGTTAAAAATCTAGTATTAATCTTCTATGGCTACAACAGAATATTACCCATCTTGGAAATTTGACATCTACATGTTTTGGATGCTGATATTCACCAAATGTGCTATTCCATTACACACATTTTTGTGTGTCCATTAAAATGCCAGTACATCTCAAATCCTGCAACATTACCCACCAGCAAATGTCATTCGTTCCATACTAAGTTTTAATGTTTCCACGGCTCATGAATTATAATCTAAGGCAAGGGCAATGTGTTTTCATGCCCATATATGGTCAAGGAAATCCTGCTACAATTGAGAGGATGTGGATGAACTTTACTGGTTGAAGTGTGCCCTTCCAAAACATTAATTTGAAATTTAAATGTGGAGAAATAATTTTATTCCGTGTGTCTTAAATATAACTGGAAAAGATGTGTGATTTGTCTTAGAGTAAGACAAATGTAACAAAATATTTGAGTCAGTCCCAGGCCAAAAGAAAGTCTTAAAATAAGACACACAAGGCTGGCTAGTGGTAAGGAGCCAATAAGGCACTTCCATGATATCAGAGGAAGAGAAGTGTGTGGGCATAAGGGACACTAGACCATTCTGACCTATGCCTGGAAGCAGACTGCCACCATTATTACAGAAAGTATAATCGGAATGCTACTGTGGGAGGGATGGGAAGAATAGTGAGTAGGACAATCCTCATTCCTCATTGTTGAGCAATGTCCTACTCACTATCCTTCCCACCCCTCTCACAGTGGTATTCCACTGCCCACTGACTCTACAATTTATCATCATCCATCACTACACAACCCTGCTCCCAAACCCTTGCCTCGTGGCTCATACCTGTAAAAGACCTAGAAGCAAACCTGTCCCATAGATCCTCCCACCACAACCTACTCCAGTTCAGCCACAAGCATCACCTATCCCATCAAAGGCAGGGCTACCTGTGAAACCAGTCATGTGATCTATAAGATAAGTTGTAATCAATGTGCTACCTTCTACACGAGTATGACCACCAACAAGCTGGCTGTCTGCATGAATGGCCACTGATAAACTGTACAAGTGGACGATCCCATTGCTGAACATGCTGCCAAACATGACATCCTTCATTTCAATGATGGCTTCACAACCTGTGCCATATGGATCCTTCCCACAAACACCAGCTTTTCCGAATTGCGCAGGTAAGAACTCTCCCTGCAATACATCCTACGTTCCCGTAATCCTCCTGTCCTCAACCTTTGTTAATCATTGTCCTCACCCATCTAGCCCCATCCCTGTTCCCATTCCAGCACTACACAGCCCTCCATTCCACCAACACACCCACAGTCTACTTGTCTCCTTTTCAAGTACCCACACACTTCTCTGCTTTTCAAGTACCCACACCCCCTCCCACTCTTCAGCCTTCGTCTAACTTCCCAATCACACCTACCTGCCCTACCTTCTCTCCATGTCATCCCTGTGTGCTCTGACAAGTAGCACTTTTCTGTCCCCCACCCATACCATGCTGTCCCTCCCTGTCCCTGTCCCAGCCTCCACCTCATCCCCACCACCAAGCTGTGTGCCATCATGTGCTGCTGCTAGCAGTATTGTGTCAGCAGCCAGAGACTGTGCTACTGTGCTCCTGTGTGTGTGTGTGTGTGTGTGTGTGTGTGTGTGTGTGTGTGTGTGTGTGTGTGTGTGTGTGTGTGTGTGTGTGTGATTTCCGATGAAGGCCTTGCTGCCTGAAGCTTATTTTCTGACAGGACAGCCTTTTTGTTGTGCCTATCTGTGATTCAGCATCTCCACTATATGGTGAGTAGTAGCTATCCTTTTCATAATATTCTGACATCTTTAAATACATATGAAATTTGACAGACTTTATGAATAATTAACTTTCACTGTATGTAGCACATGTGAATGGAAGCGTGGGCACAACACAGCTTCCATTTTCTCTAAATTGGAGATAGACCTCTTGGCAAAAGAAAAATGCACCAGCCTCCCAGTGTAGCACATTGGCAAGCTGCCACTTCAAAGTGAACACAGAATTTGTTCATATCAGCTAGGCAGGCAGCACCTGTTCTCTGCCATTGGCACTGACATATTTTGTATAGCAGACTGAAGGGAACTGTCATTAGCTTCAAGGCTCATCCGACTACGGCTGAGCCCCACAGCTTGCTGCTCATGGTTTAACTAACAGGCAATAATGTGAACCTTACAAGCAGTTGTTCTGTTACTACCAATTTGGGGTTAAAAATTGCTAAACCCTAGGTCTGAAGACATGTTTCAGATTTGAAATGGAATTTAACAAGAGATCAAACAATGGAAAATCCAGGATGGAATGTAAAAAGAATAGTGCTGTATTAAGTACGGTGAAAAAATGAAGTCTTAATTTGAATTAAGATGAGGACAGGAGTTGTCATGGAGAAACAGAACAGATGTAGACGTTTTGTAAATAAGAAAGTTAAAAAAATCAGTTATTTAAGGAGTTACAGGCAGAATAGCAGGGCTTTATTTAAAAATAATTATACACCCCAGAAATTGTTGGTATCTGTGCACCAATGAGGAGATGGAAGCCCCATTATGGAATGCTAATGATAAATTTTAATTTAGTATTAGTGAACCAGTAAACAAGTTTTCAGGAGAAAACTTTGGGTACAGAAGAAACCATAGGTATACATTAGTAGAATTGGACAAAATGTTCTCTCTCTTCACCCTCTCAGAATAAAAATAAGACAAAGGCCAAATTTAATGAAGTTTTGTTTGAAAACATGTGTACTTCAACTTTCAAGCACTAGCTCTTTCTTTAGCTAGCATGAATGCTGCTTTCTGTTGTTTGTTCTTGTGCTCCACTCAGTGTTCCACTATAGGTTTGTGGTTGCCTTTCCCTTATTTTGCATAAAAATTAGTTTGACTTTTTTCAGGATGGATGGATATGTTGGTATGGGCACATGACAGCAAGGCCTACAGTGCATGCACAAACACAGTTTGAGACAAATCTCAGTAAAATGCACTAAACAGGAGTATAAAACAACATGTAAAATAAAGGTAAAAACGGTTGAAAAACTGTGTGCATACCCATACAGGAGCATGGACAAAGTATCATGTCAATATTAAAACATTAACTGAAAAGGAAGAAAGTGGTATAAGGAGCTAAAACAATAGAGCAGATAGATGTGACTGGTTGCCCATAAGAATACAAAAGGAGAAACCAGCCACTCAGCAACACACTAAAGCCTCCAGCCTTAAAGCTTAGGCCAGAGTCCTTTCACCCAACTTTAAAACCTTAGTCACACACATATCATCATCAGCAGCAGCAGCAGCAGCAGAAATAACAGGCAGATCCCCACCAATATTTGCTTCTGCCCTTGCATCATGGTATAAAATACACACTGTTAAAATATGGCAGATAGAGATGTGGTTGCCAGAAGCATCACAAAATGGGGAATCCTCTCACCATAGTAAAAAACGATGTGTAAGAGAGCAGTGCCCAATGCAAAGATGTGTGAGGGTCACTTCATCCTGCCCGAGCAACTGGCAAGAGAAATGTCATGGGTGGACAGTCTACTTCACCAGCTGCAGCTTATTGTCCATTACTGCCAGCCATTCCTCATTCCACAACTGCATTAACTTCCTGTGTAGTGAAGAAACAACAGCCTGCAAGGGAATAGGACAACGTACCACATCTTATTCTCTGCAGGCTTCCTTAGCAGCACAATTGGCCAGTTCATTTCCCTGTATCCTTACATGACCTGGCACCCAGCAAACAACACCTGCTTTCCCTGTCATTGGAGCAAGTGTACCTGGTCCTATATCAGCTGGGCCAATTTCACAGCTGGATGCAAATTCTGTAACAGTCTTCCGACTAACATCACTTCGACTTTTTTTTTCTCTCTCCTTCAAACAATAATGCTGGTTATCTCTCAACAGTTACATCATCAGTGACAAGCTGAACCCTAATCTTCAACTTTTTGAGAATTTCCCAAGTTTTGTGACTAATGTGAACCAAACAAATACTAGAGGGACTCCTGAAAATTCCTACATTTTAAAACTAATTATTATGGAAATACATTGAAAATTATTCAGTTTATTATGAAATAAAGTAAAATAAGTACGTTTCATCTCAGAAATTAGTTTGATCAGCATAGCATGATTAGGCGTGGTCTTTAAGTCAGCTCTTGCTGCCTGCTGACTTGAAATTTCCTTAGTCAACCCATTATTATGAGCTCTCCAGTTTTATATGGAATCCAAATATTGTTCTTAATGTTGTACACATACACATAAAATTATCAGTTGTCAAAGTGAAAAACAAGTCTTAATACTAACTGGGAATCAAATTTCTGAAGTTAGTTTTATGAAATGTCAATTATCTTGAGAACTTGATAAGCGGATTACAACACGTAAGCATCAAGAGTCATCACACAAGGTGTGCCTCTGAGCATGCTCATGCTTCACGGGGACATCAAAGTAGGGTTTTTAACAAGACTACCCATAGTGACCATCAGAGCTTGATTTGTAAAGAAAGAGGTTTCAGTACTGTGGCCTTCTGGACTGGGGGGGGGGGGGGGGGCTGTTTTTTAAATTTAGACTTCTTAAAACATATTAACAGAATCTTCCGTCAGTTCTTGGTAGAACAACATTATAATAATAATAAATGAAAAGCACCATTTTGCTTTTGTTTTTGTGCTTTTCATTTATTATTACTTCTTAAAACGTTATTTTAATCATTTTTTGCACATTTTAAAAGCATGAATACAATATTTGTACTGGTAAAAATAAAGTTTTGTTGTACCACACCTCTATCTGCAGTTCTGATTCTTTCTAGGTACTGGCATTGAGGGCCAGTGCATACTATCACAATTCAAGCACTAGTGAGAGATATTTTGGAACTGATAAAGATACATTTTTCCAATGAGAGAGAATTTTTTGACAGCCATTAGGGGCTTCTTAGCAACAAGTAGGCAGAGACATTTCACAGGAAATGATTACAAAGTTTCTTTCATTCGTTCATTATCCTATCAAGGAGGCAAAGCTTTAGGAATGTGGAACAAGCAAAGTATACATGAACAAAAGACAAGTAAATCAAGAAATTGACCTGCATGTTGTATTAATCTATTCACTATACTGCTTATTTTAATCAAGTAAATTAGAGAAAATTTGTAACATTTTCAGTTCTACTATACAGCTGCTGTGTATCACCTGTTGGTAGGTGATATTTACTTGATAATGGCAGTTTTTGAAAAAAATTTACATTTTTAAATACTGAATCTTATTTACCATACTTATTCTGCAACTTAACAGCACACTGCTAGTTGCTCTGCAGCCGACAAAAATTTTCAGTCATTAAATCTAAATATTTGAATAATGTGTGGAAAGAATGGTTAATGACATCTGCTTTTAATTTTCTTTTTAACAAGTTGAGACTCCCAATAATCTAAGACAAAAAGGTAAATTTATATGAAAATTATTTTTATGTCCTCTTTTGTGATTTTGCATCACAGCTGAGCTGAAACATTTTCCCCCCAACAAGAAATAAAAACTTTAAGAGTAAATGAATTCTCCATCTACATCCATATTCTGCAAACTACTGTGAAGGATGTGGCAGGTGCTTCTCATTCCATTCACATATGGAGTGTGAGAAGAATGACTGAATGCATCTGCATGTTCTATAATTAATTTAATTATGTCCTCACAATCCCTGTGCGAGCCACACTTTGGGAGATGTATATTCCTAGAGTCATCACTTAAAGGTAGTTTTTGAAACTAAGTAGGCTTCCTCAGAACAGTTAACACTCATCTTATGGTGTCTGATAGATCAGTTACTTTAGCATTGCTCTGACACTTTTCATGGGTCAAACAAACCTGCAACCATGATCTGTATAGGTCCAATGTCACCTGTTAGTCCTATCTGGTAAGGATCTACCACACTTGAGCAATTTCTGGCATGATCACACTTGAGCAATTTCTGGCACGATTACATCTTATGTCAGATATGGAAGAAGTGACAAAATACATTCTTAAATTTTATATAACTGTTTACATCACATATGCTATGAAACATTAAAATGTTATGACCAGTTTCAGTTGAGCTTAGTCAACCATCTTCCCATCATTCATGGTAAAATAAATGTCAACGTAAAGCATAGTGACAAAATCTGTGCCATGTATGTATCCTGGAGTATGTATGTGTGTGGCACTTTTAATACAAAGCTGAATAACCAGCAATGTAAAACCAACTAATTGAAAACCAAGCTTAATGAGATTCCAGCTATTCAGTCTTATATTCAGTGTGTGTGTGTGTGTGTGTGTGTGTGTGTGTGTCACATACAGATGTGCTCCAAGCTACATAGAAGTTGCAGAGTTTGTCAGTAATGACATTTAGTTTATCATGAGTGACCTGAAGATGGTTTCTTAGTCACCTGAAACTAGTCTTCACATTTTAATGTTTTATACTGTAAACAGTCTGGACAATCATAAAAAGTTGTTAATTTTTTTTAATTTTTAAGAATTACAGAATGGGTTACATGTGTTGTTGACTGACTACATTTCCCTAGGACAGTCTGTGCATGTGATCATCTAATTTCATATCCTTGGAAGTAGTTACATCCATGTACTTTTAAGAGTTTATGTTGATATTTTAGTCACACATTTCTACTTTTTTTTCATTTTGTGATGTGCACAATTTTGAATTTTTGAACATTTAAAGCAGATTGCTAAATTTTAGTTTACATCTCTTACAGTTGCACTTTTGATAATATGCACAGGTGTG